>NW_011111840.1:0-317 GCF_000146605.3 Meleagris gallopavo
AACATCAATATATGTAGGCTGCTCCAAAAGTCCCCTGCTTATTTCTGTGGAAACTTCAACAGGTAACAAAGAGCACAGTAATAATATTTGATAGCAAATTCAAACCTACAGAACGCTATTTTTCAATGTAGCCACCACCATCAGTTATGCATTTTGGCCAGTGATGAACGATCCTGCATGCTGTGCTCATAGCATCTCCACCAGCAGAGGTGAATCCCCCATTGCCACTGCTGAAACGCACTGCTCAGTGTGTTTGTATCCACTGTTTGGTCTCCGTAAACATCCAACAAGCATTGATGAATGTTAGTAGGTCCCAT
>NW_011111841.1:0-311 GCF_000146605.3 Meleagris gallopavo
CAGGTTTGTGAATTTCTTGGGCCCATCTGAATATGTGTTTTTGATCACACAAGCTCTGAACAAAGAAGTTTCCTGTTGATAATGGGGACTCTCCTGCCTTGATGTTGGCACCTCCCCCTGCTCCTTTGGAACCTCTGCCCCAGAATCACTTCTTTGCTCCAGTGGCAACATTGAAGGGTGAGTCAAAGAATCACCAAGGCTGGAAGACGTTCAAGATCATCCAGTCCAGTTGTTCACCCACCATGGTGAACAATAAACCGAGACCCTCAGTACAACATCTAAACATTCCTTGAACACCATCAGGAATGCTA
>NW_011111842.1:0-493 GCF_000146605.3 Meleagris gallopavo
CTGAATATTCATAGGAGGGTAATATCTTTTCAGCATTCATTAATCTGAGTCAGTAATGAACCGACAGGTAAAATTGAGTGATAATTTTTTAACAAGTAATTTATTTGATTATTTTTCTCATCTTCCATTTTATTAAATATCCATGAACGGTTTAATTGACCTTCCTGAATTTTTCATTTAATATCCCAAAGATGTGTTGGGGCACGGCGCGCCAGAAGGCCAGGCTCCTTGGCGCTCTCTTCCCACCCCAGCGTTCACCTGGAGCTCCATCACCCAGCTCACAGCAGGCAGGGTAAGGCCCTGGAGGATGGATCGTCTCCTCTTCATGGCTATTCTCGGTATATTTTAAGTTTTCAAGTTCTCTCTTCTATCTGTTTGTTTTAAGGCTCAGTTCCCTGGCTTTGTTCAACCCTTCACCCTGGGGGGATGATTTCCAGATTCTGATCTTGTCCCCTTTCAAATCGTTCCCTTTGGTCCACAACTCCACTCACAC
>NW_011111843.1:0-399 GCF_000146605.3 Meleagris gallopavo
AGCTCACTATGAGGGGTGGAGAAAAAGAACAAAATACCAAATAAAGGCCTTTTGGAGAAGAATGATAAATACATTAGAAGTCTTTATCAGTTTTAAGAATAGATGCAAACTGAAGGTTTGTGGTCTCTGCAAATGAAGTATGCCAGGAACACAGTAGTATCTATCTTTGGAGACAATGGCACATCAAACAACACAGAACAGGAAGAAAAATAACCACACTCAAGGCTGTTCTTAGCTACCTGATGGGAACTACTTGGCAGTGGGAGAAGGGAGTAGAGTCTTTACTTGGGTTGGGAATAAGCAGATTAAAAGCAGTAGTATGCTCCTGTACTCTGCTTAAGAACGTCACATAGGCTAGCTATATGCATGTACATACATCAGGAGAAAAGGCAACAGTGA
>NW_011111844.1:0-363 GCF_000146605.3 Meleagris gallopavo
ATTGGAGAATCTTCGTGCAGCTTCACCCACACACCTGGATAGGGGTGAAGTTTCCTCCAGGCTCACTCCTTGTGACCTCATCTGAAATCCTGACTCGGATAAAACTTCCCTTGAAATCAATTACTATATCAGCTAATTAAGAACTTCTGAACTTTGAATTAGCAATGATTATAAGCTGATTTTCTACAGTAAATAAAATAGGCCTTCTTGATTTGCTTTGCTGCTCTAGGAAAGCTGATAGTTACTGCAGAGAATAAAATCACGTTGATGCTTTGTTTTTTTTTTTGCACTGTATGGAGGCAGTAGATCTGTGTGAGTATTCAACACTGCATAAATCTCCTTGCAAAAATAAATAAATAAATA
>NW_011111845.1:0-303 GCF_000146605.3 Meleagris gallopavo
AAACTGAGGCCCCATCTTGTCTGTGCAAGGAGATGTTAGGTTTAAAAAAAATTGCTGGTGGTTCTTTATGCAAGAAAGAAAGCTTCTGCATGATGAACTAGAAATGCACTGAGATTCATAAGGAGAGGAAGAGGAGTGGACATCTGAACTCGCTCAGTTACATCCTGAGTGCAGGAGCAGATGAGCTATGTGAATAGACTTCATATGCCAACTTTGGTTTTTGGAAGACTTACAAGGGGATGCTTTGCCTGTAAATCTGCTAATCTCTTTCTTTTATTTTTTTTCCTTTTTTTTCTTTTTTCT
>NW_011111846.1:0-470 GCF_000146605.3 Meleagris gallopavo
GTAGCAAACTAAGATTTCTTTTAATCAAAAGCTTTTTGCTAATATTTAGCTCAGACTCCTTATAGTAAATCTGCATCCTACTGAAAAGAAAAAATAAGAGCACAAATAGTAAGGTGAGCAGTCAGAATTTCTTCATGGATCTGCTGAGGTACGGTCTTCTGGAGCATCAGTGTTTGAATATGTTAAACACATTCTGAGGAGAATGCTTATTTTTTTTTGCAGCTTATTTTTATTTGCTGCTGCTGGGACCTGCTTTTGCTACTGCATTGCTACTTTTAATAAGAGCAAGCAGATCAGCTATACTAGCTCAGCCCAGTGGTACCAGCATGAGCTCAGCCCAAAGTCCTATGCTTATGAAACCAGGACATTTTACACAGAGTCACAGAATGGCCAGGGTTGGAAGGGACCTCAAGGGTGATGAATCTCCCTGCCACGTGCAGGGCCACCAACCTCCACATTTAATACTAGAC
>NW_011111847.1:0-436 GCF_000146605.3 Meleagris gallopavo
AAATAGGAAAGAGGTAAAGAAATAAAAATACAAGTTGTTTCAATTATAGAAACTCACAATTTAATGTAACAACTTTGCAGTTACCTCAGATAAACATTTAAAACCAACAAAAAAAAAAAAAGGTGAATACTGCATGTGTACTCTGGTAATAATGACTGAAGAGATTGCATGTTTTCTACTGTGTTACAAATATTCTGATGTCTTGTTACAATGTGATAATTTTATAATGGTTTCTTAAGTGCACATACTGAACCGAAGAGCTCAGAAACATTCTCTGGACTGTTGGGTCCACTAACCCTCCATTAACCCTCACTGAAAGAGCAGTCATGAGTGCCTCAAATGAAGAGAAGATTTCTTTTAAGGAAGTTGTTGTTTTGTTTGTTTTATATATTTTTAAAGAGAAATTTGACTTGAGCAATTTGAAAAGGTGAGATTC
>NW_011111848.1:0-819 GCF_000146605.3 Meleagris gallopavo
CTCAAATATCTGTTTAAGCTCTCAGGGTCTTTCAGGTGTTCAGTAGTAAAGTTCCATGACACCGAAGATGTCCATCTCTCTAAAGTCTCTCCCAGGCCTCTCCACACTCCCTGCCACTCAGTATTCTCTGGTTCTGGGAAAGGCTTCCTCACAATATGATAAATACAAATACTGAGTGAAATGATGAACAGTACATTCAGGGAGACTACAGAAGCAAGATAGCAGTGCTCAAAGTTTACGAATATCCCAGAATATTGGCAGTCCGCCTGGACTTTCAAGGTTAAGTTTTCAGTGAGCACCGGTGAAAGAGATAAACTCTCCCAACGAAGCTCTCCAAGAGCAGAGAGAGATTTGTTCTAAAAGCTAAAAAGCAGCTTCTGCCCGCATTCTCCACCAAGAAATGTCAACGGTTTACGGGCTGGTTCAGCCCGGTTCTGTGACTAGCGGGGCGGAGGGATTTCGCAAAATCTTCTCCTCTGGAAAAGGGAAACAGGGGACCCCAAAATAATTAAAAACAGCAATAACGATCTGAGGAGAAACAAACTAATTTACTAAATATAGTATCGGAATGCAAGATAACACACTATAATACAATATAATTAGAATTGAAGCTAATAAATCAAATATAATGAGTGTGTCCGAAAGGCGGATAGGCCTCACCATAACACTGAGGTGAGATGCACAGTCCGGTTGAGCAGCAGGGAGGAGAGCCTGACGAAGAAGAGCACGTAAGGGGACCTTGCCAGGGGTTATATCTCCTCTCTGATTGCAAAGCCCTCTGGGGTATGTAGTTCTTCTCTTCCGGACAGGTGACTGGAC
>NW_011111849.1:0-565 GCF_000146605.3 Meleagris gallopavo
CAGTTACCCATCCTGAAAAGTGGTATTTTTCTGACAAACTAAAATGAATTCCTGCTGATTTCTACAGAAGATGATTTTCTTACAGCAAATAAGTATTTTAATTAGGGTGTAATAGCATTTCTTACTAACTCCAGTACTGAACTCCTCAGCACTCTCCCCAACATCAGAAAATGTTTATGACAACACTTGGGGTAAGGACACAGCTTGGCAATCACATCAGTAATTTATCCTTTGGAAGCTCTTGGCTTCTCTGTATTTCTTTACTTCTTAAAAAGACATTTACACAGGGCTGTGTGCCAACCCAACTCCTTTCCAAGCTGACCAATTTGACAACAGCAAATCAACAATTCTCAACTGGAAAATAAGCTGAGGGCTAGGAGTCCTCCAAGATCAAAAACCACCTTCTAGGAAGGAGTGAAATGAAACTGAACAGAGTGACCCCTACAGCTTTATGCAGAGCCCATGGTAGATGAGAAGCACCTGCAGCTGCCACATTCCTGTCCCACCAAAGACATCGTGTGTGTGTTTGTGTGTGTGTGTGTGTGTGTGTGTGTGTGTGTGTGTG
>NW_011111850.1:0-544 GCF_000146605.3 Meleagris gallopavo
CTATAGCACAGGGGTTGGAACTAGATGCTCTTAAAGGTCCTTTCCCACCTAAACCATTATATGATTCTATGATAAACAGAAAATAAGTTGGATGTCCTGAATAAGAGAACTGGGGCTAACTCCATCAAAGCACTGATTTGAGACCCTCTGAGTGCACTAGAATTGATTCTAGAATGCAACAACCTGCAGAAAAACCATTTCATTGCTTTCTTTCCTTTCCAGATGGCTGGTATTGGCTCTATTCTAGAAATCTGTTAGCAATGAAACAGTCAGAAGATCTTTCAAGTCAGCAAGAACAGCCTAACTGGCTCGGAAAACACTGAATTGAATCTATCTTCTCTCCCCAGATAACATCAGTTTGTGAAATACACCCTGCTGACTGTTCATAAACTCACATTTTTAGCCAGCTTTCTTGCTCCGTGAAAGACACACCTTAAACAAGAAAATTCTTCTACTAACTACATACCCATTATCACCACTTTATTAGGTTTTCTAGATAACAGCTTATCGCTACTGGCAAGAAGGTAACCCAGTTCACATTGCT
>NW_011111851.1:0-496 GCF_000146605.3 Meleagris gallopavo
AAAAAAAAGAGCCTCCTACAAAAGCAAGCATGTAATAACATAACTTCTTTATAAGCAATGCAGATGGTCCCTGGATAGTGAGAACAAGGAGAGCCAGCTCAGTGATTTTGGAGTGAATCAGCAGTAGGACAAGAGCAAGTGCTGAAGATCCCTTTTTTGATGTGAGATGTAAAAGCCAGAAGGTATTAAAGGTAGATATGATCAAAGCAATGCGCGATAAAAAAGCAAGTGGGACCACATAAAGTTTAGGGTCAAAAGGATATTTACAAGATTCCAGATGATATCTAGCTACCTACAAATTTCCAGGGCCTCAAAGAGCTGCAGTTAATACAGATACGCAACCACGGTATGTGAGGTTTCAACATCCCTCAGATGTGACAACATGAACAGATGCCTAGGGGAAATGTAATAGCTCAGGTGAACAAAAGGAGGGATTCCAACATCTCTGGTGAGAGGAAGGGATCTGTGATGACAACCTCTTAGCTTCAGTTAAGAG
>NW_011111852.1:0-373 GCF_000146605.3 Meleagris gallopavo
GCCTTCACTTACCTTACTCACCCTATCCACTGGCATCTGGATTTGGGATACACACCCCTTCTGTCCCAGACTGTACATAGAAGACCTCCACTCACTCCAGAAACTGACAGTGAGAACCTACTTGTTCTGCTGGACAGTGTCACCTCCTGTCTCGCTCTATCAGCTGGTACCAAATCCTCCTTTTCCCTAGTTTAACTATTCATAAGATACTTGGTTAAACATTTCCACGTTCAACATACCCTCGTTAATTAGTGAGGCTGACAGCATTACTGCTACCCTTATCATTTTCTGATCAGGTCTGAATGTCAGTATATTCTTATTCACCACTTCCTTCTTTTTTTCTTATCACCTATGGCACTAAAAAGTTCCTTGA
>NW_011111853.1:0-579 GCF_000146605.3 Meleagris gallopavo
AAAAAAATGCAGTTCACCTATTATAATCCAACTACATCATCACAATGAATCAAACAGACTTTTAACATTTATTTTTATTTGCAAATTACTGTGAAGGAAGTCTGTAAAGAGTCATGGAACACATCTGGCAGCAGCAATTGTAGCCATATCACCAGAAAGGGAAAGAAATATGGCTTCACCCCAGTACTTTTAAGTGCAGTATCAGTCAGACAGTAGATCAGTTCACTTTACAGAAATTATAAGATTGAAATGTCTTTTGCCAGCCATCTATTTAGAAATACAGGCAAAGCAAAGCAATAATTGTTAGTTTGAAGTACACAATTTCAGAGCCTAGAGAATATGATGGAATGCATTGTACCTCAGAGTTTGCAAAGGATTATGTTTAATAAGTGATATGAATTCTATAAATGAATGAAGAAATATAGACCTCTTTTATCATACAGCATACTGGAAAATGTTTAGATCATGGATATCCAACCTTTTGGCTTGCCTGATCTGCAGTAAATGAAGAGGAACTGTCTTAGACCACATATAAAATATATAATATAGTTAACATATATAACCAATGAAGCTTTTTAT
>NW_011111854.1:0-547 GCF_000146605.3 Meleagris gallopavo
AGCCTTGTTTTTATTCCTTATTTCCCCTTCAACAGAAATCTTGGCATCTCTGCTATCCAGGAGACTAGAAAAATTATTTATCAGCATCCTTCCCACTCATCACATTCAGCTCCCAGCAGAAATGCATCTGGCTATTTTTCTTACAAGCCAAATCTTGTAAATAATGCTGTCTGGGCAAACAATACGTGCTTTATTTATAAAGATCAATTTTGTTTTCTCAGTATGAAGTGATGTGGCAAAGAAACCTTTGAAGCAACAAATGATTTATCGCCAGTGGAAACTTTCAATAAACAACAATACCAAACAAACAAATGCTGCCTGGGAATATACAATCTCTGCTGGCACTCCACATAAATATGGGAAACCACAAAGGCATTAAAAGAAGCTCCGTGGTCAGGATTGATTACCAGAATACTACATGACACAGAGCTGTGATATGCTGATACTAAGCGTTAAGCAATCAAACTGCATTAGTTTCAGGTTTTGGCAAGGACGATAATGCACAAGCTGCTGTGTCATGTGGTGTCTTTCATCAGAGAAAGGCACA
>NW_011111855.1:0-338 GCF_000146605.3 Meleagris gallopavo
AATTTAAGTAAGCTACAGTTACAACTACTCATCACAATGGTGTATGTGAAAAGTGTAGACATGTTAGAATGGAAATAAATTAAATGCATTACTTTAAAACACCTTTTTAATATTATGCACTGCGTTTAATTTAAAAAATCAAATGTTTTAACACAAGAATTATAAATCAATTTTCATTTACTAGCTTTTGAAAAAGTAATGACATTTCATGAGCTAATAAAGAATTTTAGTTCATAAAACTGTGAATATAAGATTTTATCTTTAATATTGTGTCTGAGATTGGGATGGTTAAGTGTTGTGAATTTTCTGTTCGCTTTTTTTTTTATTTTGGGGGTTGG
>NW_011111856.1:0-535 GCF_000146605.3 Meleagris gallopavo
AAAAGACATTTCAGACACCTGAAGATTGCTGCTCTTATCATGGTTGCATGGGATGATGAAAATACTGGCCTGAGGTGCTGAAGCAGACAATGGAGAGAGCACTTGCTGTGATCCCAAGAAACCATTAACAACCACCTACTGCTCAGAGAGAAGACACTGCAATTACAGCAGCCACCGTATGATCCCCAGCTGCTGCTAAGGCCCAGGCACAAGGAGCAATGCTCTGGTCTGCACCAGAGCCTGAGCAGTGAAAGCCTTGTGATATTTCTATGTAAGATTAACAAACAGCATTGTTAGTAATGACATTTCCTACTTGCCTGTGTGCCAAGAGTGAATGTACTATGCTTATGTCCGCTGCAGTAACTTGAAATTAATGCAATCAGATCCTTGTTTTGATGTCTCAGCTTTAGATCAGCCCTGTTATGTTCAGTAGCCTGGCATCAATTCATAACCATGCATTAGCATCCTGTTAGTTCCCACTCAGCTGGTTTCCCAAAAGGTATGGATGGTGATTGAGGATTAGGAATCTCCCTCT
>NW_011111857.1:0-372 GCF_000146605.3 Meleagris gallopavo
TTTCCCAACTGTGTCAATTTGATTAATAAAAATCACTGTGTCCCCTTACAAGCTTTGCCCTTCTGATGTCACTATTACTATTTAATAAATTCTAGAAACATGGAGTTGAGGCAGTTTCCCAATCCCTTATGCCCCATGATCTATGAAGAACTGCTGCAGCATGATCTTTCAAACACCATTGTGCTGTGTGCAGTCCTGCGAAATCTCAACTGGAAAACTCAGCCAAATTCTCCAGCTAGCAAAGAAGTGGCTGAAGGGACAGCACTGTTCAGAAGCATTGGGAAAAGCTATCTCAGCCCCCTTTGCCCTGTGGTGCTATTGGTGTCACTGAGGAAGGCCACTTTGGTTGTTCCTCTGCTAGCAGGGCGAATA
>NW_011111858.1:0-350 GCF_000146605.3 Meleagris gallopavo
AGATGGGTTTGGGGAGGAGGAGCCTCCTGCAAGGATGCACAAAACATTTCCCAAAACCCCAGTGCCGTAGGCACCAAATCTCTCATTCACTCTAACTGCAAAGCAAGCTGCAAGCACAGCTCAGCTCTGCTCTTTGGGAGCAGGAAAGGCATCAAGTAAACCCCAAGTGCTCACGTGCACAGAACCCAACAGCCAATGCAAATGGTGGACACGTGAGAAATGCTGGGCTGGAGCTTACTTTAAAGCCAAAATTAAACGTGACACCATAGCTCAGAAGCTTAACATGCACGTAGCTTTTTGCACAGCCTACAAGCGAGGTTCCCATAGGGGACCACCTTGCCCACCACAAA
>NW_011111859.1:0-500 GCF_000146605.3 Meleagris gallopavo
CCTGAGCTCTGCCTTCTCCTTGGACGCTCTGCAAGTGCTAGATTTGCAATGGTGACTTTCAGACTGTAAGCAGACACCCATGAGCTGGGCCACCGTGGGATCCGAGTTTAATAGCTGCACAGGGAGAGCAGCAGCGTGAAGGTTGGTGACCGCCATAAGGGAAACACGAGTGGGCACGTGCTGTGGGGATGCTCCTGGCCTTAGCGTGCTCCTTGCTGCCTTGTTTTTTGGCCTGTCAGCTGCACTTTGCTCAGGAAATGTCTCAAGTGAATGCATTTTTTTGTATATGCAGCGCATGCCTCATTGGCTCAGTTCTCCCCATAAGGGAGACAGGGTGATACCCTCCCCCCCCTTCCTTGCTGAGTTCTCTAGATGTCTGTGTTCCCTCTCCTCGCTGTTTAGGCAAGTTAAAAATAATTATGGTTAACTGCTTTCTGCATTAGAAGATTACTGCACTATTAAAACTGGAGCGGACACGACTGGGGTGCCAATGAACGTTC
>NW_011111860.1:0-522 GCF_000146605.3 Meleagris gallopavo
GAATTGTTCAGTCATTGTCTCATGCCACCTTGTTACTATGTGTACTACGTATACTCAACCTGCTAGACAGTTATATAGCATAGCATAGATTTCAGAAAGAATGATCAACTTACCAACAATCAGAGGGACCTTCAGTCTAGCTGAATGTCCTGTAGATGAGTTCCCATGTGCATTGAGTTCACAAGAGAGAAGAAAATATTCTGAATATGGCAGAGACCCTTCTTTCCATAGCACAGCTTTCTCTTGACTGTTCTCTAATGTGATTAAATAAAGGTATGCTATATGTTTGTTCATACATGCCTTCTCTACTTTTTTTTTTTCTTCCGTTGTCCTCTTCCCCACCTGCAGGCTTTGAATTACTGTACCAACCAGATGTGGTCCGACTGTACCTTTCCATCCTCACCGAAAGTCAGAACTTTAACACTCTGGAAGCTGCAGCAGGGGCTTTGCAGAATCTCAGTGCTGGCAACTGGACTGTGAGTGCAATCTTCTCTTTAGTCTTTACTTGATGCAAGAACAAAG
>NW_011111861.1:0-310 GCF_000146605.3 Meleagris gallopavo
ACTATCTTATGAGGACAGAACAGAAAAAAATATTCCAGACTTGCTACTGATCTGCATGTTTCTGACACAAATGTCACCCTTAATGCTGTGAAGCCAAATATTTTGATGGCCTTCTAAACATGGCAAAATATTGTCTTTCTTGACTTGTGATGAACACTTGCTTCCTAGTCATAAATCCTACACTTATTAAATTCAGCTGCTGCATTTTTTCTTTTCTAATAATATACATCTGACTGAGTATAGAGACAGGTATTTACTTGAAGTATATTTATTTTGGTATTATCTTCAACTTCAAATTTCTAAGAAAAGC
>NW_011111862.1:0-449 GCF_000146605.3 Meleagris gallopavo
ATCACTGAAATTACATATTCAGAACCAGAATTATGAAAGCCAGGCAGGTGCACGTAAGACAGACAGTTGTAAATATACACATTACATTCTTAAACACCAGAAGATATTCAGCCAGTCAAATTGGATTATACAATCAAATATGAGAAAGCTTCTTACACTGACAACCTATTGCACATGAACACATCATTTTTAGCAAAAGTTTTCTAATTTAGAATTCAATCATAGCACAACTTTCAAACATACTTTCAATGTTGTTAGGCCTATCTTAAGAATTTTCTGGAGCACTGAACAACTGTTACAACAGCTAAAAGGTTCAGAAAAATACATTGCAACAATGCCAACATCTGGAATGAGTGCGAGTCCAAACACCAGCAGACGTCTCAGCAGTGGCTTTCGCAGTTGCTGCTCCCACACGCTGCCGATCACCAAGCCTGGAGGCTTGATCCTCC
>NW_011111863.1:0-478 GCF_000146605.3 Meleagris gallopavo
ACTGTTTGAGGGAAAGAACATGGAATTGTGTGATATAGTATCTTGGTTTTGGCTATAGCAGGGTCTCAGCAAATAAATAAATAAATAAAAATCAGGAGCCCCAGGAAGGGACTCCTTCAAGGCTATCATGTTGAGCTAATGTTGTAATTGAAGAACCATTTATTGCTTGATTATTGCTGGTTTTGTGTGAGCTAGAAAAAGATGACTTAGGATTGTTTTCATTGTGTGGTAAAGATGTAAACAAGCTCACACATTGCTAAGGTATGTGGTCAGCAGTGTTCTGCAGGAGACTGATATTATATATAATTTTCAGTGCTTTTTTGCTTGATAGAATCAAGACTGAAAGTCACTGACCTAATTCTTTTATAATTTCACTTTTTTTTCCTTGTTTTTTAATTAGAGTTAATGCAAGAGTATCTGATGTTGTGGCAGATGCTAGAATTGCAGTAGAATCACTGAAAGACTTTTTTTTTTTTTT
>NW_011111864.1:0-306 GCF_000146605.3 Meleagris gallopavo
AACAAATCTTCTGAAGTAACTCAAATTTCTTAAGTCATCTATGTAATATTACTGATTCTTCTGGGAAGTTTGATGAAACAACATTTTTGCCATCGCTACTTTCCTGTAGTAAAGTTGGTAAATTTTCATATATACATTGATTTACAAGCTTTGTAAAGAGTAGCTTGAAATTCAAGCATTGTGCCATGTAGTTATGAGAGTTTAGTATAGGTATCTTCTTTCTTTTATTTACCTGCACTATTTGCTTATTTTTCTTTTTTTACCACAGATTACTTTTCTGTTCAATTATTATTTTTTCCTGACTGA
>NW_011111865.1:0-452 GCF_000146605.3 Meleagris gallopavo
TAAGAAGTAACTCAGGAAGATGTTGAATGAATCTGTCAGATAGTGAAGGTTGAAAAAAATATTTTGTGTTCCTCCGCATCCTTACATTCAAATAGAGTGCAATTTTTCAGAATGAAGTGACAATGATCCAGCTACCTGCCACCAGTATATTCTTAGCTTATGTAGATATACACTCACTGTTGTTTTCAAAATTGCCTATACTCTATTACTGCCTGATGGCATTGTAGCCACGTCATGCTCTCTCAGGGACGTTGTTGATGTTACTTGCACCCTTAGGCTTGCAGTCCTTTATCCCAGCAGTGGTCAGGAGTGTAATTCAAATATGAAGTTTTTTTGAAAGGTCCACCAGGATAGAATGTGCATCCAAGATATTTTGTTGTGCCACTTCTAACTATGTGATATACCGTATTATTGATTTTACAAACCTTTAACATGTTCTTGGTGAATTATCA
>NW_011111866.1:0-374 GCF_000146605.3 Meleagris gallopavo
CAGCATGACTAGTTACAGATTCAGAAACCATTAAGCTTTCATTTTCTTCTGTAAGTTGTTTTCTTTGGCCCAAAACTTACACAGCAACTTAAGAAGGATTGAGTGTGGGATATCTCGTGCTGGTCCTTCCCAGGCTTGAGGTATTCAGCCCAGAAGAATGGGACTACCTTCTAAGGTGTTAAGAAAGATTCCTGATCCCTGACCCAAGTGTGTGTGAGTATGGGAACAGTAGGACAACCTGAGTTCAGAGCTGAATTTGGCCAGTGGCAGTGGCTGGCTGAAGTTAACTAACCAAGGTGATCTAGAAACAAAATGCATACTATTATGTGGCAGAGTAGTTGCTACTCTCATCTGTGAAGCTGAAAAAGCCACTT
>NW_011111867.1:0-482 GCF_000146605.3 Meleagris gallopavo
ACAGGTAATTGAATGAATATTAGATATATTTGATCTTGAAGGCAGTAATTATGCCACTAGATTTTGCTGTCTGGATGAGTATTTTGCATAGGATCCACAACTGTGCAATTTACTTCTAGTATTCCCTTTATTTGCTGCATTTAAAATAAGTTTTATTCTCATGGTAGGTACATAAAAACTCATAGAGAATTAATTTTATGAATGTTTATAAAACATTCTATGCTGTAGCAATTGGACACCTTCTGGGATATTCCTCCCATCCCTCGCTTTAAAGATACAGAGTGGGAGGTCTGATAATCAGGAGAATATCTTTAAGGTCCCCTCCAACCTAAGCCATTCTATGACTCTATGAATAAATTATATTTTAAGATATTTATTTTAAGAGAACTAATTTATGTTGAATTCATAGTTATTAATTTCAAACCCTTTTTATTCTGATTCTTCTATCCTCACCAAGGCTCTGATTTAAAGCAGCTTTCACA
>NW_011111868.1:0-815 GCF_000146605.3 Meleagris gallopavo
CAGGATGTCAGTGCAGCACACCCAGTGGGAAATAGAAGGGCAAAGTACATGGAAACAAAATTGGGATGAAGGCAGTCAGTCAGAAAATAGGATGCAAGCAATAAAGTCTCATGCCAAAAGCACCCAAGAAGCCCAGAGTGGCCTTGCTAGGGTGCAAGGAAATGGGGTCCCTACCACAAAACGCAGTCAGAAGCCATGCAAAACAAGTGCTGTGCCTGACCTCATTCCTTGTACTACACCTCTCCAAATGCTTTAGATGCATCTTCCAACTATCCTGAGACATGCTTTCTGTATAAATCCACCAAAACACTCACTCTCACTAAAAAACTGCTGACAGGGTCACAGGAGAAAATCCACAACACAAGGAAATGAAAGGGGAGTGTAGTGAGAAGGCAAACACTCCCCACCTCATGACAGACCAGGCTCTGGCATGCAACAGCAGCTCACTGCACAATGCAGCCATGCGCAGAGGCTCTCTCCAAGCCCTCAGGCACTCACACAGCAGCATAAAAGCCGGCCCTTGTCTCACTCCCTCACACCACTCTCCTGACTCCTTCTCCTCTGCAAACCTCCAGGTGAGCCTGCATCTTCCTGCCCTCCTTCTCCCACCACACCTGGCCCAGCTCTCCACAACCCCTCTGCCCCCAGCATCAGTAGCCTTCCTGCTTCCCCACGGCCACACTGCCCACAGCTCCACATCGCGACAATCCACTCCCTGGGATACCCACACCACTGCTTCCCTCCCCACTCAGCACCATCTACTTACACAACATCTTCTCTTCCAGAGACCCTCCACCCCACAGCCATGTCCTGCT
>NW_011111869.1:0-303 GCF_000146605.3 Meleagris gallopavo
GGGGCAACATGGCAGAACACAGCACAGCATGGCACAGCACAGCACATCATGGCACAACATGGCACGGCATGGTATGGCACGGCACGGCACAGTCTGGCATGGCACAGTCTGGCATGGCACAGTCTCACCGTGCTGCTGCTGTTCTGTCCTACACCGAGGTGCCGCTCCACATAGTGCGAGGCGAGGAGGTGGCTGTGGGGACAGCAGTGGGGTGAGGACAGTGGGGGCCGCCCTGCCACCCTCACCCCACTGTGCGCCATGAGCCACACATCAGCCATTGGGAGCCCAACCCAAAGGGACACC
>NW_011111870.1:0-415 GCF_000146605.3 Meleagris gallopavo
AATTGTAACCACACAATGAGATCTGTCTCACTGCATCACTTGTTTTCAAGCTAAAAATGTCTCTGTTGTATTGTGCTGTGAATCTGCTGTAGTGTTTGTTCAATTTGTTGTACATATAATCTCTGTGCATTGCTATGAGCAATAAAGGTGAAAAGAGCTAATTCTTTGGTGTTTTGTTTGTTTTTTGTTTGTTTGTTTTTTGTTTTTTCAGCCTAACTCATTCTAAGACTTAGCTAACAGTGTTCATATCCTAAATTCTTCCTCTCTGCTTCATTCATTCCTGTCTACTTTGAAATGTCCATTTTGAGGAGATTTTGCTGTTATGGTCAGGGGAAAATAATTTGAATATATTACCAATAAATAAGAGGTGAAATTTAAAGATGAAGCAGAATAGTGACCATGATTGATGGATAAA
>NW_011111871.1:0-387 GCF_000146605.3 Meleagris gallopavo
TTCAGTGCCAATTAATCCAATTGGTTCTGTCCCACAGGCTATATTGGGCTAATGACTCAGTATCTAGACCTCAGAGCAGCATGCGGGTCCTCTTCATTGAAATACAAGAAACATTATTGCTGCAGTTTTAGCATCAGGGAACAGACAGAACTCTAGCTAGAGAGGATTCCTGTCTTCAGAAGCTTGAAGCATCAGCACAGAAAAAAAGGCAGAACCTGCTAGACAGTAGATAAGACCATTGCTCTGCTTCTGGAAATCAAGGATCTCACCCTGGTGCACCATCTCAGTGTGACCTTCAAACAATGTGTCACAGCTGTCCACAGACACCTGGCTGGGAGGGGGGGAATCATACCGTGGGCACAGCTGCTGCCAGCTGTCCCTCAGATG
>NW_011111872.1:0-624 GCF_000146605.3 Meleagris gallopavo
CACCCCCCCAACATTACTCCCTAATATCACCCTACTGTCAACAGCAATACTACCCCAGTGTCATTCCTTGCGTCACCCCAACAATGTTCCTTCAGCCTCACCCCCGATGTCACCCTCAGTCATACTCATTACCTCTCAGTGTCACTCCTCAAAATAAATCCAGTGTCACCCCAACAATTTCACCTCAATGTCGCTCTTAACACCACCCCAGCATTATCCCCACATCACCCCATGTTTCCCCCAAAACATTTTTCTTTGATGTTAAACCCCAGTAATACCCTAACATCAACCCACAATTTCATTACCCAACAACATCAACCCAGCATCACTCCCTAATATCACCCCTGTATCACCCCAATTGTCACCCCACCCAACTTCACTCCCTGATGACAATTCCAGTCATACTCCTCCCTACTGTCACTTCCAAACGTTACCGCAGCATCACTCCTTGTCAAACCCCCCCTAGGGTAGGGATAGCCCAATATCCTTCTCAGTAATGTAACCCTGTACAGGTAATGAACATACCAATGATACAGTATAGCAGTGTACAATTAACAAATATACAGATGTTAAGGTATAATAGAGAGCTTGGCTATGATGTTATTACACCAAGATAGGAAACAG
>NW_011111872.1:2624-3243 GCF_000146605.3 Meleagris gallopavo
CCACAGCTGGATCAGGTTGCTCAGAGCCTGACCCAGCCTCACCTTGAAAGGGGCAGCACATCCACCATGTCCCTGGCAACCTGTTCCACTGCCTTACCACCCTCACTGTGGAAGACATTTTCCTCATGTTTTAACCTCAATTTTCCCTTGTTTTTTCCTTTAGGTATTGAAAGACTGTTACCAGGTCACCTTGGAGCCTTCACTTTTCCAGGCTGAACAGCCCAGTTCTCCCTTCTTATAGGAGAGGTGTTCCATCCTTCGGTTCATGTTTGTGGCTGTGCTCTGGATGTGCTCCCACAGCTCCATGTCTCCCTGCACTGAGGACTCCACATCTGGGTGCAGCACTGCAGGTGAGGCTTCACTAGCGCAGAGCAGAGGGGCAGGGATCGCCTCCCTTTGCCTGCTGACTGCGCATCTTTAGATGCAGCTCAGGATACATTTGGCTTTCTGGGCTGGAAGGGCCTATTGCTGGCTCGTGTCCAGCTCCTACCCACCAGTACCCCTAGGCCCTACGGGGCGGGACTATGCTTAGTCCTTTCATCCTGCAGCATGTTTTGGTGGTGGGTGTTCCCTCATCCCAGTTGCTGACCCTGCACTTGGATTTGTGCCCATTACTCAG
>NW_011111873.1:0-460 GCF_000146605.3 Meleagris gallopavo
GGAAGGAAGGAAAGAAAGAAAGAAAGAAAGAAAGAAAGAAAGAAAGAAAGAAAGAAAGAAAGAAAGAAAAGAAAGAAAGAGGACCTCCTATTTCATAAAGCTTGCCCAAAACTTAGACTTTAAAGCAAGAAAATAAACTCCCTCAATTACCATTCTGGATCTCAAAGTGCTCCCTGCATAACATTCTTGAGTTCTTACAATGCTCTTTGTACACTATGTAAAAAATATCTTTGTATATGGGCAAAAGCTCCAGGACAACAATGGTAAAACATATTAAAGGTGTTGTTTTAATGTTAAATTAGGAGAAAAACTGAGTGCTGAAAGTTAGTGAAAACTCAGTAGTGGGCATGTAAAGCACAGGATCAGAACAGTCCTGAGCTCAGATAGTTGGTTCCCCTTATCTTGTCTTTTGCTTGTCCCATGTGCTCACCACTGATTCTTTGCAACAGAAATATCTCCA
>NW_011111874.1:0-493 GCF_000146605.3 Meleagris gallopavo
AACCACATCTAACATGGACACGTCCCTAAAGCAACCTTTATCAGAGTGACTCAGCTGAATACAGCATCTCTTGTTAGCAGTGCACAGAGATGGTTCTTACCTCCTTCTGCAAGTTTTAACATAACCTCTGTTTAATATCTCAGCTTATGACCAGGAGGTACTGTGGTGGGACACAAGGAGGACCAAAGATTAGGAAAGGCCGCCATGAGACAGGTAACACAGGCAAACCAGAAATCTGATGGCTCAGGTAGGGGAAACAGTGGGAAGAACGGCTAATTTTTCCGCTTAGTTTTTTTCCGACTAATACCTAAATAAAGAAATACTGTTTCAATAGGTTGGCCTGTTCACAACTGTGAAAGTGAACTTACCTGGAAGTCCTGATCATCAATTCCAAACCTCTCTCTTAGATTACGGAAAACCATTGGACAATATTCCTTAAATTTGAAATGACTCGGCATGTTTTCTCTGAAAGAATATAAAACCAAATCAAGTC
>NW_011111875.1:0-377 GCF_000146605.3 Meleagris gallopavo
GAGCTGCGCCCTGGCCAGCTGGGGTGGGATGAGCAAGGTGAGGGGAGAGACCTCAGAGACCTCACAGGGCTGTGATGACAACTGGTATGAAAAACAGCTTGGATGTCTGGAGGAAGTGTCAGAGCTCCCGGACCACTGTCATGGAGATGTCCTGTGCATGGTAACCTGTGCTTTCACACGTTCCTCACCTCCGCTCCTCATCCTACGGAAGATGCCAGCACTGGCTGTGCCCATGCTGTGTGCTGGGGGCCCCGAGGGTCCATGGCAATGGTCCCCACCCACCCTGGTACTGGGGCTCCTGGCCCCACAGGATGCAGCTGGAGTCCCTCTAGTGGCTGCAGCGTTTTGGGATGGGAACTCTGGTCTGGCGAACCCAC
>NW_011111876.1:0-465 GCF_000146605.3 Meleagris gallopavo
CCTGTATTTTGTCATGCTGTAATTACTGTCAGAGATTTCAAAATGTTCTTCTTTTAGTTATTCTTCCCCTTTGTTCTCCAATTGAAAATCTTTTCTCAACCCAGTTAGCTTCCCTGCTTTATAGGTCCAGTTGTGGATTTTTTTTGTTGTTGTTGTTTACCCAGTCTTATGATCACCCTCATTCTCATCATCTGCATAGTGGCTAGCTGTCCTGATTTCAGCTGGGACAGTTGGTTTTCTTCATAATGTCTGGTATGATGCTGTGTTTTGGCTTCTGAAGAAAAAGTGTTGATAACACTCTGATAATTCAGTTGTTGCTAAGTGGTGCTGCACAGAGCCAAAGATGTTTGAGTTTTTCAGCATCCTGTTCTGTCCTGCCCATGAGGTGCCGGGGGCACAAGGAGTTGGGAGGGGCCGGAACCAAGGCAGCTGACCTCAGCTGGCCCGAGGGATATTGCATGCCAT
>NW_011111877.1:0-583 GCF_000146605.3 Meleagris gallopavo
CCCAGGATCTCACTAAATGAATGTAGAGGATTATCCGTGCCAGAAAGCTTGCACATTTCTCCCTCCAAACGTGCTACTTTCCAGCTTTTCTACAATTACCCAGCCTAGTTGGATGCAGAAGCACTGTCCTGTATCACAATCACATACTATTCTCAGCCTCCTGCATGGATATTTTTCTGAAGAGAAAATATGCTGTCAAGGTTATATGAAGAGCAAATAGCAAGAGAAGCGTTATTTTCTACAGACTATGTCATCTCACAACAGCAAAACCTTGCTTAACTTCATAAAAGTTCATCCAATGCTAGAGAAGGCACATCAGTTTCCTTTAAAATAAACGGTGACTCTAAAGAAAGCATCTGTAGACTGATCTGTCAGAGGCATAGATTGTTTTGGAGAAGCCACCAGTTTTTTACCAAGCTGCTCACCAAGCTGTGCATTAAATAGCAGAACGTGAGCACAGAGAGCACACGTTTTGTACCAAATCAGACAAAGCAAATTAGGAGAGAACTAGGAAATCATATGATGGTTAAGAGTGCTCTGGTCGTTGCTCAAGATTGTTATTGTAGTTCCTTTCCTTTTCAAA
>NW_011111878.1:0-491 GCF_000146605.3 Meleagris gallopavo
ACCTCCAAAATCCAGAGGACTGATGGAATCTCCCTAGCTCGTTCCCATCAAAGACATCCCTTTCCTACTTGGCATTCTCTACGTTTATGAGAAAAAGAAAGAAAAAACAAACAAACAACAACAACAACAAACCACTAACAGAGAAGGAAATGCTACGGGATGCAGAAGTGTTTAATGAGTTTGACAAGAGAAATGATGCCACGTCAAGCAGAGGCCCTGTGTGTGGTGAGCAACAGGAGCAGACAAGAATCTGTTCCCCTCTATTCCCTTTCCTATGGCACCATTGCTACAGAGCTATATTTCCTAGTCCAGAGTTTTCGCTCTGGGAGATGAGCAGGACAGTCAGGCTTCATTCTGGGGGGTACTAACAGATATCTCTGAATGGAAAAGACAAAAAAAACATATTAGATAGGAAGAGTGAGCAACAAAGTATATCAGTAGAATCTGCATGTTAACAGAGAGGCCACACTGTTCACTACAAGCCTGTCTTG
>NW_011111879.1:0-422 GCF_000146605.3 Meleagris gallopavo
CACTGACCTCCTTTGGCCACCCCACCTGACCAAATTCTCCATACTGCCCCTGCTCAAACCTCCGCAGCCCTTCTACCTCCTCTCTGTCATGCTCCCCACAACCCTAAACCAGGCCAACCTGCTGCCTTGGTACCCAACGGCATTGCTTCCCACCCCCCTCAACACCCTCTCTTTTCTCAACATTCCCTCTTCCAGGGACCCTCCACCCCACAGCCATGTCCTGCTACGACCTCTGCCGCCCCTGCGGACCCACCCCACTGGCTAACAGCTGCAACGAGCCCTGTGTCAGGCAGTGCCAGGACTCCCAGGTCGTCATCCAGCCCTCCACCGTGGTGGTCACCCTGCCGGGACCCATCCTCAGCTCCTTCCCCCAGAACACCGCCGTCGGATCCTCCTCATCAGCTGCCGTGGGCAGCGCCCTC
>NW_011111880.1:0-346 GCF_000146605.3 Meleagris gallopavo
ACAGAGAGGAGCTGCCAGCAGCTCATCCAGCGTTGCCGGTGCCCGGCCTCAGCTCACCTCCTTCTGCTCTGCCTACCCTTGCGCCTCATGGGGCTGTGGGGCTGCGGCGGGGGTGAATCGCCCCGCGGCACAGGACAGCCGGCGGTTTGTCCCAGACCACGCAGCGAGGCTGGAGCTGATCTGCCCAGTCCTCACCCCGACGCTGAGATGGAGAGAGAGGGAGGGGGAGAGGGAGAGCGCTGCCGGGATGTGCCGGAGAGGAGCAGGGGAGGAGGTGAGCGAGGCAGGTTGGTATCTGTAGCACCGGTCGCTGCAGCGTGCACGGCTGGCACTGCTCGCCGGCTAC
>NW_011111881.1:0-552 GCF_000146605.3 Meleagris gallopavo
AGAAGGGGACAGACTCTTTAGCAGGGTCTGTGGTGATAGAACAAGGGGTAGTGATTTCAAGCTTAAAGAAGATAGATTTAATTTAGACATAAGGAAAATGTCTGTCACAGTGAGGCTGATGAGACTCTGGCACAGGCTGCCCAGAGATATGGTTGATGCTTCATCCCTCAAGACTTTCAAGATGAGGCTGGACCAGGCCTCACCTGATCTGGCTGTGGATGTCCCTGTACACTGCAGGGGAGTTGAACGAGATGCGCTTTAAAGGTCCCTTCCTACTCTAAGGATTCTAGGATTCTATGAACGTTGCCTGATACGTACCATTTGTATCCAAATATTTGGCACAAGGAACATTAACCCAAGAGTAGCCTTAATGTATGTCCTGTTGCTTTTACATGGAGCCTCCATTTTCATTTTGGATTCAGACAGAAACCTCTGGAAAGAAACCAACTAAAATAGCACCACAGAGAAGTATTATCTCCCATCCAGTGGCTGATTCTCCTTCATAACAATAATCAAGCAAATCTCAGAGGGTTCATCTAGTGAAGGTTGGAA
>NW_011111882.1:0-525 GCF_000146605.3 Meleagris gallopavo
TCTCAGAATAAGAATGATTGTAAAAAGATTGAGTTGCCCTTTAAAATACCTATTTCTCCCTACTATGTATGTAGGGAATTTAATTTGACCATGTTAGCCCTTGATTGCTGAATCTATGTCTTCAAAGATATCACCTGTTAAAGGGACAGAAATCTGCAACAAGTCCAGCTGTTGTTCATAGGAGACAAAAATGTAGAAAACAAAATGCAGAATGTAGCAAACCAACAATAAAAATACAGAAAAACAAACAAACAAACAAAAAACCAACAAAAAACAGATGTCAGCTTTTCTGTTACTGAGATTTTTGTAGTGTTGCCTTGACGATGACAGTGGAAATCAGCACAAATATTAAAAGACTCTGACGTAGTATAGGCAATGAGTGAAATACTGTGCCAAGATTCTATTTGGTTGTCAATTTATATATAGTGATATAACTCTGAACAGCTCAAAAGCACATAGATGAGCCCTTAGCTTGTCAGGAGTTCAGGGAACAAAAGGCAGCCTGCAGCTAGCTTCTTCCACTTA
>NW_011111883.1:0-429 GCF_000146605.3 Meleagris gallopavo
CAAGCCATTCCATGATTCAGTGATAAATGACCATAAGGAAGCCATATCATTGACTAGAGAATTGTGAATTTTGAATATCCTTTTATTCAAATGAACTGAATTTTGCGAAAAATTATAGTAAAATGTAGTGTTTTTTAAATATTTAATACAAGGTGCAGATAGATTTGATGTGAGGCATATGTTTTGTCACTGAGAATTTGGTAGAGGAATTTACAGTGGGCACTTTAATAATAATTTTAATTTAAACTAATTTTTATTTATAAAGTTCTTATGATATTGTCTAATAGCTCTCTTGATAATTTAACTAAATTTAGTAGAAACATGGATAAGATAAAGTATGACTCAGTATTTAATAGGTAAAAGCTTGCCTTCTGTTTTGCACCGTTCTCCATGAGGAAGTAATTGTGCCACTATGCACAAAGTGCTTTT
>NW_011111884.1:0-438 GCF_000146605.3 Meleagris gallopavo
TCGGGGCGGCGCTGCGGTTGAGCTGCCCCACTGCCCGGGGCCGCATTCCGGCCACAGAGTGGAACGCAGCACTGCAACACACACGGCACCGACGTGCTGGCGCTCGAGGTTTAATGAGAAAAAGAAGAGGAGGACACAAGCTGCGGCCATGAGGCACAGCCTGGCTCAGACACACGCGCTGAGCAGCACAGTTGTGCACGCCGCCGGCCCTTGGGCGCACGTCTCTACCCATCCCCACACTTGGTTTCTGCTGCTGCTCTGCCCCTGCACACCCCCACAGCTTCACAGAGCTCTAAGCTGCTCAAGCTTCCCATCTCCCCACCCCCCAACCCCATCTCCCCACCTCTCCTCCTCCCCATGTCCCCACCTCCCCACAAACAGAGATGTTTCCTTCACCTCCATGCTCCCCGTTCCTTACAGAGCTGCTGGGATGGGGTC
>NW_011111885.1:0-315 GCF_000146605.3 Meleagris gallopavo
ACGCTAGAGGGCCGCCGTGGGTCTGAGGCTATGGTGCAGTGCTATGGGTTGACGCTAGGGGGCAGCCGTGGGTCTGAGGCTGTGGGGTGATGCTATGGGGCAACGCTATGGGGCAGCCGTGGGTCTGAGGCTGGTGGGGGTGACGGCTATGGGCTGGACGCTAGGGGGCCGCCCTGGGTCTGAGGCTATGGTGCAGTGCTATGGGCTGACGCTAGGGGGCAGCACTGTGGGCTGACGCTCGGGGGCAGTTGTGGGTCTGAGGCTGTTGGGTGACGCTATGGGCTGACGCTAGGGGGCAGCCGTGGGTCTGAGGCT
>NW_011111886.1:0-541 GCF_000146605.3 Meleagris gallopavo
CTATGGGTTACATTGGGTGCTCTATGGGGTCACTCTGGCTGCCCTATGTGTTATATGGGGTTCCCTATGGGTCACTCTGGCTGCCCTATGGGGTCACACACCATGTGCCCTATATGCTCCCACTGGGTGCTCTATGGGTTACATTGGGTGCTCTATGGGGTCACTCTGGCTGCCCTATGGGGTCACACTGGGTGCCCTATATGCTCACACTGGGTGCCCTATGGGGTCACTCTGGCTGCCCTATGGGTTATATGGGGTTCCCTATGGGTCACTCTGGGTGCCCTATGTGTTATATGGGGTTCCCTATGGGTTACGTTGGGTGCCCTATGGGGTCACACACCATGTGCCCTATAGGGTCACTCTTGGTGCCCTATGGGGTCACACTGGGCGCCCTATATGCTCCCACTGGCTGCCCTATGGGGTCACTCTGGCTGCCCTATGGGGTCACACTGGGCGCCCTATATGCTCCCACTGGCTGCACTATGGGGTCACACTGGCTGCCCTATGGGTTATATGGGGTTCCCTATGGGTCACTCTGGCT
>NW_011111887.1:0-392 GCF_000146605.3 Meleagris gallopavo
TGGATGCCACGAGATGGAAGAAGCAGCACGGGTGTAAGGAATGAGAAAGTTTATTCTGAAGGTTGTGCAAATAGTCTTTAATTGAGTGCTGGCTTCTCGGTGGTCGTCTGGGGGTCGAGGCAGGAAGGCTGGCAGTCTTGGTGGCTCCTCAACTTCCATGCCGGTCTCAGCAGCGCTCGCTTACGGTGCTTCCTTCTGTTCTGGACGTGGTGCCTGTGGTATTTCTGCACTGGGCCCATCCATCCCTTTTAGGCTCTTGTTGCGTCCTGGTCTTCAGAGTTCTGTTTCACACCATCCTTGTGGTTCCTGGAGGCGCTGATGTGTGCAGCACTGAAGGTGCTGGCAGGCTGTTGGGCTGACCATCTGCAAGGCAGAGGGGGAGGAAGGAAGGA
>NW_011111888.1:0-480 GCF_000146605.3 Meleagris gallopavo
TAAACACAGCAATATTCCTCTTCCTTACCATGAAAAGCCTGAAAGCTTGATTTGTTTCAGAGATACAGAATAAACCATGTGTTTGTTCCAGTGCATTGTAAGGAAACATGATATATACACATACTATGCATATATTCTATACATACATACATGCACTGTACTGCTCTATATTATCTACCTATATACATAGATGTATGTCTGCATTAATTAGAGCAACTGAGCAGAGCAAGGAGGCTAGAGTGGTAAGGAAGAGGAATATTGCTGTGTTTAACCAAGTCTACTGCCTAGTTCACCTTGTTATTGCTAATAGCCTCTCAGCACATAATGCTGCACTCCCTAGAAAAAAACATAGCAAACAGACTTTGGAAAAGAACAGTGAGTAGTCCCATCATCTATCTATATAGGGTATAAAAATTCTGCCTAAGAAATCATAATGAATGTACGGATCCATTGTCAAAAGGCAGAAAAAAAAAAAAAAAA
>NW_011111889.1:0-417 GCF_000146605.3 Meleagris gallopavo
AAGGCTTGGATTTACCAATCTGTTCAATTTTGAGGTTCCTCTCTTTAGCTTCTCTCATCAGCCACCGCTCACAGCCTCAGAAGTCGTTCTCATCATTTCCGTAGCGCATCTCAAAGGACTCGGTGCCATCTAGGAAGGAGACAAACATCACAGAGACCTTATAAAATTCTCTGCATTGCTCACTGCCACACGATACAGGCAGGCACACTGCTCCAGCATGGCTCACGCATCCTTTCCTCTGTACTTCAAACCAAAACGAATAGTGAAGGGAAGAAGCAAAGCTGCCACTCTTCATTCTCAGTGTTAACTCAGCATAAACGTTTGGGGATTTTTCCCTTTTCTGGGGGTAAGCACTCTGTCTCTTGCTTTTTTAAAAAGGGACTATGCTTTCTTTTTTTTGCAGCAGAACATGATTAG
>NW_011111890.1:0-356 GCF_000146605.3 Meleagris gallopavo
CCCCAGTGCTTCCCAGCTACCCCACAGCTGGTGCCAGTCAGGGGAACCAGCGCAGGACACGCTGCCATCTTCTGAGAAGGGCTGATAACGTGCATTTGGACACGGTCCCAGCTCTTTCCTAGAAACAGAGGCTTGTTAACTTGGTGGCTTTTATTTCTAATTGGCATCACTGTGAGCGATTGTGCGGGGTCGGAGGTGTGGAGGGGAGATAGAGCTGGAGATGGTGGGGGGCAACACTCCAGCAAATAATAATAAATCCAGAGCCCTGTCGTGGCACTTGGAGCACCCCAGTGAGGAAGATGCCAGAGCTAGGTGTGCTGAGTCAGCACCTCCTGGGCCATTCCAACCAAGCAACA
>NW_011111891.1:0-798 GCF_000146605.3 Meleagris gallopavo
CTTGAAAAAAAAAAAAAAAAGAAAAAAGAAAAAAAGTCATTCTTCTCACTCAAGAGGTAGATTCTGCACTAAAAACCAAGTAATTTTCAGTGCTATTAGGCATGGACTATTTTCAAGCTCCTCTAAAGAATATTTTACTGATAACAAGCTCTCATTAATTTTATTTATATTTTTTCCTCACAGATTACACAGCCTGCATGTGTTGTTTTTCTAAGAGGTGCAGAAAGTCGTGGACACGTAGTTATTTCCAACGACATTCGTTAAAAATCAATTTCTTAGCTCGGATTTCAAGAGTCGAAAGATGTTTTGATAAAAAATGACCTTCTTGTGTGTTTGCTGTGATGAACCTGATTGTTCTCACAGGGCAACATGAACAGCAAATTGTCATGAATAATGAAATGGAGCAATTATTGCAATGGTGCTGGTACTGCCGCTGGAATGTGGAGATTGGTTCTCAGAGACATTGGTGTGACTTCAGAGGAAATGAGATCAACCAGCCTTAGTGTGAAGCTGAATAGACTTTGCTTCTCAGTCCAAGCCACATTTCATTACTGAAAAGCTAGTCTAACAGCACTTCTTCTTTTCTTACTGAGTCCAACCGAAGAGTAAAATGCACAACTGTATCTAAAGCATCAAAAGGAGTAAGAGGTGAAGGGAATGCAGTATGTAGCTTTCAAAACCCGAAGGACAGACAGACACGGTGCCTAATGTCCTAGTTACTTTTCAACTTACTCTTAAACAATGGGAAAAGCCGGTGCCCGCTGCCGCTTTACAGCAGGTGCTGGTATACCGGGGCTA
>NW_011111892.1:0-382 GCF_000146605.3 Meleagris gallopavo
TGGTCCAGCCCAGGTACTTCCATAGGGGCTTGCGCTGTATCTTTTCCGGAGCTATGACCAGTCCTTTATTCTGGAGCGTATGTTTCCTGTTCGGCAGTGAACAGTTGTGGTTGCGCAATGAGAATATCGTCCATATAATGATATATGATTGCATGAGACCATGCCTTGCGAATTGGCGCAAGGGCAGCGTTGACAAACAACTGACAGAGAGGCCTTTGCGGGGCTATTCTTCATGCCTTGTGGCAATACAGTCCATTCGTATCGTGATGCCGGTGCACCTTTGTTAGGTGAAGATACAGTGAAAGCAAAACGTTGCATATCATCTGGGTGAATACCTATTGCAAAAAAACAGTCCTTAAGATCCCCGGGTACCGAGCTCGAA
>NW_011111893.1:0-643 GCF_000146605.3 Meleagris gallopavo
CAGTTCTGTGAAAAGGCTGTTCTCACAATACGGAAAGGCTGTTGTCATGATTCAGGAGACAGAGCTAGGAAATGCATGCATGGCACCTTAACTCTGACCAGCAAGGAAATCAGGAGAACAGAATGCAGACACTGCCAACTTCTACCAGTTCAAATCTACTTCAAGAGGCACTGCAAAGTCTTAACTGCAAAAAGTATCACCTGAGCGTATCCAAGAAAAAGAACAGTAAAACATCTGCTCTTTCTACTGCCACATTTGATTGATGGTTGTAAGGTACATAAAATACCCGTTGAATTTCTTCTTATTTTGCTTGGTTTTGCACTTCATCACGTGAGAAATGTGAGCAGGAGGTAGAACCACAACGAGCTCTCCCTTCACCTTCACATGCTTTAGCAGGATTGTCTGCTTGCAGTTTCAGTCCGTGCTGGGGCTGTTGGTGCATCCTCAGTGCTGGGGACTGACTCTCAACAGATCGCAGCGAGGGAGCTGCTCTTCTGTGTATAAAGCCCTGACCCCGAATCGGATCATCTACACATCATTTAGCACCAGGCTCCCTAAGAACATGAATTACATGGAATGCAGTGTTCTTCAGCTTAACTGGGCTGCTTCGTGATCGTCGTAGCCAAGACGGCCACCTGCTGCC
>NW_011111893.1:8355-9703 GCF_000146605.3 Meleagris gallopavo
CACTGGCCCACAAAAGAATGTCAACGTTCACCGATCGTCACTCGTCTTGAATTGTACCAACATGCGTCGCGATGGAATTGTATAAGCGTCGCGATATAGCGGATCTCTGTATTGGGAAAAGCTCACCCTTTAGTCAACCTGATCTTTGGTTCACGCCGTGAAGGGGTGGAGCGTATGGGGCTGCTGAGTCACGGCCTGAGCCTCTGATTGATCACCCGAGGCGAGCAGTGAGTCAGCCACGGAGCACAGGTGAAGTGAGCTAGGTTAGAACCTACTGGTTACTTGTTTTCATCAAACGGGTGACGTGTGAATAGAAGACAAAGAGAAAATACTAACTGAGGGCTGTTTCTTCTGATACTCAGGCCAGAATCAGTGACAAAACTGCAGTTTCTTGTCCAGCATGGATTAAGTACTCTGCGAGCGCTGGAGAAGCACGGCCTTCAGCCTGCCTTAATTATGGGCAAGAAGCCTGCAAAATACAGTAAGCTGAGATTATTGTTCAATATGTACAGTCTGTTTTTTCTCTCCTTGTGTAACTGAACGCACAAAGTAAACAAAATCAGGTGAGAAGGTACTATTGAGAGCTGCCGTGAGCTCTGTCAGGTAAGTCGGTTTCTCTAGTCAAGCTATCAGCTACACTCTCCCTCACTACCTCTTAACATGAGATTGAACTGCAGTGTTGTTTTCTCTCTTCATGTTACTTCGGATAACTCTAGAGAGAGCCCTCCTGAAATTTATCACAAGTGTGAGAGAACAGTTCTTGAATTTTTCAAGAAAACAACTAAACCAGGAAAGAATAAGTGTTAGTAAGACTTGATTTGAATTTGTTGAGGTAGCTTCTATTTCTTTTCCTCAACAGGGTGCTAGCCTGAAATTTTTCTGTGACCAGAGGGAATGCACTGGGCAACGTATCTATTAGTGGAAGAAAGTTTTGATTAGTTTGGAAACAATCAAAAAGAACAAAAATATTCCTGAACGGAATGATCCTCTCTTCAAATATTTCCATAATGTGGACATTCAGATGCAGATTGATCAATGTAGGATTAGAGAAAGGAGGGTTATGTGTCGGTACACGAGCTTAGGGTTCTGGTTTCACCCAGAAGATGGCTAAGCACGATGTCACAGTGCACCCCTTTGGCCAGTTGAAGTCAGCTGTCCTAATTCTGTTCCCTCCCAGCTCCTTGGATCCTTAGCTGAAAATGGCTTGGCCCTGTGCAGCATGCTTAGCAGGAACTATAAGCATTGGTGTGTTATCAACACTGCTTTCCTCCTAGAACCAAAACATCACACCAGACACGCTGAAGAAAACAGTTCCCAGCTGAAAAAATAAAAGACACATTTACATTGG
>NW_011111894.1:0-2047 GCF_000146605.3 Meleagris gallopavo
GCATGCCTGCAGGTCGACTCTAGAGGATCATACTAAAACTTCCTTTGGTCGTCGGAGACTGAAGAAATGGGTAACTCAACCGCTCATGAAATCCAGGTTAGATATCTCTTTTTCTTAGGCTAAATATATATTTTAAATCCTTACTGCATTTTACTAGTTATTTTTACTGTTACACCTGTGATGTGTTGCATATTAAGTGTTTCTTTCTATTAGTTTGGAAATGTGATGACTGCTCACTCATATATTTTAAGCTATGGTTTATTTTGCAATGATTAGAAATGCTTTATTTTGTAACATGTATCATGCTAATTTTTACTTTATCTTGAAAAGCACTTTGCCTCTTCTAATTTTCCCTTGCAGGCTTTATTGGACTGTAAAACTTAACCTTTAATGCAGAATAAATAACAACAGTATTGAGTCTTTCCATTTGATATTTGTTGCCTACAATTTGAGTTTCTGGATTTCGTCCTTGGAATGTGAATTCCTTGAGAGTTATCAACATCGAATTTACTCAGTTACTGTGTTACTATCTTCAACTATACTGTACAGAAAATAGTTAAGAGAATTGTAGGATTTGGAAGGGACCTCTGGAGATCATCTAGTCCAACCCCTGCAAAAGCAGGTTCCATACAGTAGGTTACATAGGAAAGCAACCAGGTGGGTTCTGAATACTCCAGGTATCCATAACTTCTCTGAGAAGCTTGTTCCTGTGCTCTGCCATCCTCAAAGTAAAGAAGCTTCATGTTCAAATTGAACTTCCTCTGTTTTATTTTGTGTTCATTGCCTCTTGACTAGTTGCAGTGCACCGCCTAAAAGCCTGGCCCCATCCATTTTACTCCTGCTTGATAAGATCCCCTCTTGGTCTTCTCTTCTCTAGGCTTTCTGCATAAGAGAGATGTTCCCAGACCCTAACTAAAATAACTTTTCCCTCTATTTTACTTCTGTACTTTTGATTTGCTAATATCAGAAATGAGCCAGATCTAAATGAACAAGTATACCAATGTTTTAGCACCATGCTGCTATTGATAGATAGTACACGTTTTTATGGAAGCTTTTTTTTTGGCCAATTTTTAATATTCTAAATCGCTATATGATTCTGATGTATGGCTACTAAATTTTTTTCCTAACCTTTTTGTAAGGCTTTTTGTCAACAGTGTTTAAGAAAAAAGCATGTAACTATTTTTTCCCCACCTTTGTTGCTGATGTGAAGTATCATAGACCTGTTTCCTTTGTAGAAGCCATACTGGTTGGTACGGAAATTTTTGACAAGGCTTTAATATATTTATTTCAGTATGACTTTTTTTCTGTTTGTGTTTTTCTTCTGATAATAGATTGTATAGAATGTACTCACTTAAAAATGGCTTTACCCTTCCTAAATTCTACTTTGGAGAAGTTAATTATCTGCCTGGTGTTCACGTTAAAAGCATATGGATAGAATTTCTGGGCCACTTTACAGAAATAAATTGAAATAGATTACTTTAAACCTTTTGCAGCCCATAGGCACCCTACAGCCTTTTGGGAATTGTTTGTAAAGTTGTCAGTGGGGGGAGCCAGAGCACAGGCTCAGGGCTCATGCAGGAGCAGCACTGAGATTAAGAACCTGTAAAGGAATGGCTCTAACCACCTTGCTCTCAGATCGTTGCATGTATGCCACAGGTGAAGCAGTCTTCAACAGTAGTGCAGGCACACTTGTCTGGCCACAAGGGATAAAAAAAAAAAATTCTTGCAAGAGGACTTAAGGGTTTCTTTTTTAACCAGTAAATTTTAATTTGTATTCTCCTTTGTATCAGTGCAGAACCAATGGTAGAAGTTAGCAGTTTTGAACTCTTCTTTCTTCTCTGCTCTTTATTACTCCTAGAGAGCTAAGACTTCTCCTTTTTAAGTCTTTTTTCTCAGTATGGTAGAAAGTTCTATGGCTAGAGTCTTTGTTTGAAGTGAAAAAAAGCTATATTGTTTCTTTGTATTTTTTCCGTCCTGACTAGAAGTTGTAATTTTCGCATGTAATTTCACGTAATAGTGCATCAAACATCCAGTGTTATGGTTTCCA
>NW_011111895.1:0-649 GCF_000146605.3 Meleagris gallopavo
AGTCTTACCACGGCTCAGCCGGGCCGGGCCGGGCCCGTTTCCCTGCAGGTGGAGAAGCTGAGAGCTGCGTCTCCTCTCTTTTAGCGGGTTTAATATTGCTTTCACGCTTTATGGGATGAGTAGCGTGCTGTATTGTGGTGCGTTTCGGTTGTGGTCGGGGTTTTGTTGCATGTGATGAGCCTGGCACGGCCAGAGTTACCTGCTGTGCGCCTTTAAACGTGGTAGTTCTGCTGCACGTGTTGTAGCGGCCCCGGCAGGCACGAGCCCCGTGCCTGGGTCACTCATTAACGTCGCTATTCATCATCCGCAAGAGAACTAGAAGTGGTGCTTATCTAGTTGTTCCCAAACTTGTTAATCGCAAGCCTTATGTTCCAAGCACGTAACAGCTCCGAAGGGCTGATCTGCAACTCAGGCACTTAGGGGAGAGGTAACCTGTTCATGAGAAAACGTGTCGTTTAATGTTATGTCAAATGCAGCTACCTCGCTGATTACAAGGCTCTGGTTCTTGTGACTGCCAAGTGAGGTCAAATGTAAGCAGCTTTACACTGAAGCATGCTAAAGAAGTTCCAAAGAAGAGCATTTCATTCCTCACCGAAGGCAGGAGTTGGTTGGTAGCTTTGTAAGCTCTGACTGAACGACATCAGCTGCT
>NW_011111896.1:0-309 GCF_000146605.3 Meleagris gallopavo
GCTGTGGGCAGGGATAGGTTGGCCCGGCACAACACCCCGCACTTGGCTGTGTTGGACCTCACCCACTCTCGTGTGCCCAGTTCTGGAGCCCGTCCTGGTCCCTCTGCATGGCCTCCCTTCCTCCTCTCCTACCGGCTGCACCGCGCGGCTCCGCGTTCCCTGCAGCAGCTGAGGTGCACCGATCCCATCCTCTGTGTCACTGATGAAGGTATTGAAGAGCACCAAGTGTGGACCTGGGGGCAGCGCTCGTCACCACCTCCAGCTGCACGTGGAGCCGCTGAGCACAGCCCTGTGGCTGCAGCCATCCAG
>NW_011111897.1:0-441 GCF_000146605.3 Meleagris gallopavo
TTTTTTTTTTTAACCACTTTGTAGAAGTACTATTTCAAAACCTTACAAGATCTACCATTCTACTGTTCTCTCTACACTTCCATCCCTTCCCAAATTATTTAAAATCTTTAGGACATCTCATATCAGAGCTTTTTCTTTAAATACCTTTACTAAAAATCTAAAGCAGCAGATATTTAAATATGACAGTAGAGCACAAAAGGTTATCTTTGAATTTAACTGCATTATGAAAAACTTCTTCAAAAGCACAAAAGATGGCCCCCTCCAATAAATTTAAAAAGAAAGTGCACGAATAATTGCATTTCTGCCAACATCACTGCTTAAGAATAGCTGTAAAAGTATGAGGCTATAGACCACGCCAGTAGGATTTTAGATTTAAAATGCAAGAAAAAAATTATTCTACATTTAAAATGAGAAGTCCTACTTAATTAATGAGAAATAGAA
>NW_011111898.1:0-324 GCF_000146605.3 Meleagris gallopavo
ACTGCGTTTGTAAATAGCTTTACCTTCAAAATGTTTTGGAAATGACCATTCTTAGAATTGTCAGTGACACATTTATTAACAATATTTATCCCAAATACTACTTTAAGTGGGGAATTTAATAATTTTAATTTTATGGTGTGAATTTAATAATTGGATGTGGAGTTGTTCCTACTTCGATTTAAGCTGTCTGGGCAGTGTTTGAACTTAATGTCGCTGCACATTTTCAAGCTTACTTAACCTAAGAGAAGACCCACTGAGGAAGGTGGGAGAATTTGCCTGTGTCTGTGCTTTGTGGTCACAGATCTTCAAATTCTACCCTAATGA
>NW_011111899.1:0-402 GCF_000146605.3 Meleagris gallopavo
TATACAAATATAGACATTCTGTCTATCTCAGGCAACCACTCAGGCAACCATTTCAGACAGAAAATGGAAAGACAGAATTAGAGAGATGGAAATAAACCTGGACTTGGAAAAGGAAATGAAAGATGCAAAATAAAGTAATGGAGAAATTGCAATCTCTCTTTTTTTATTTTTTTTCCCTTTTTTCTTTTATTGTTACATGAAGAATATCAAAGAATAACTTGCCCAAACACTTTTTTTTTTTGTTTATGTGAAGCCTATTTTTTTCCACGGCATTCTCTGTCTGTAAGACAGGTTATACAAACAGAACATGCTTGTATTGTTAGTGACTTCTATAAGCAAGGAAAATATATCCCTATTGAAATAATCCATTCATTACTTCACTGTCTTACTATTTCTCAGTAT
>NW_011111900.1:0-386 GCF_000146605.3 Meleagris gallopavo
TGGGAAATGAAAAGTGTGTTTCTTAGAGTAAGGAAAAAAAGCAGATTTCCTTTTTTACCCATATACCTGCAAAACTGAAGGCAGCTCAGAACTACTATTTCTACAGTAAAAATGTGAATGAAAACGCACACCAAAAATACCCCACATTTTTATCTGGATGTTTAATCAGGCAGGACATTAGGATACTGATCTATGTCTCCTAGATCATATTCTAGATTTCAGCAGGGGGTACTTCCAGTGGGAATTCTGCTGCAAGGTAATTTTCATTGAGCGTATGGGGAAATTAGGATGTGTGGACATCTTAAATGAGAAAGTTTAGATGCAGAAAATAGGGATCTCGATTATTCCCTTTTGTATGTAAAATGAGGGATGGGACTTGACTTTCT
>NW_011111901.1:0-581 GCF_000146605.3 Meleagris gallopavo
TTCTCTGGGTTTGCTCACACTTTACTCCAGGTTTCCTTAATGAAAGAAAATAAGTTTGGCTCAAAGTTAGGTGCCTTCATGCGGTGCTGAATCGGCAGCTGCAGATTTGACCTTGCTCAGCCAGGCTCTCGCTGCCAATAACAGATGCTGTTCTACAGACTGAGTGCAGGCAACGGGTCTCCCGTTTTCCCCACATAACAGCGCTAGCTGTCCTATCTCTGGAATGCAAGGCAGCAGGCTCAGACAGGAACACCACAAATTAACAAAGCAGCAGCAGATTGTTGAACGGAGCTGTGCTCGATGAGATGACCAACCAGAACCAGCCAAGTGTCCTCCATCCTAAGCCAAGCTTAAGAAGAGAACACGAGTTTCATCGCAAAGAGTGTATGTGGAAAATATCAGAGACTCGGTGGGGAGAGGGGAGAAAGGGCAACATCAATCATTGTTGGGACTCAGTGTAATAAAGCAGCCTCTGTTTTGGACATCTAATGCATATGTAAGCAGCCTGCTCTGTAAGTACGTGCATTTCTTGCCTTCCGGTATGGAATTAGGCAGAAATATCCCCTATGCATGCGGCGTGT
>NW_011111902.1:0-503 GCF_000146605.3 Meleagris gallopavo
GGCTAGAGCAGCACTTCCTGCCCTGCACGGTGCTCAGGGGTTATGAGCTGCTCCCAGGCCCTCTTGCAGTGCCAAAGAGCTGGTGCAGCCTGATGTCCCCTGGGAGTGCACGCAGCCCGCTTGGAGCCCACAGTGAAGGTCTTGTGCTCTGTGCGCTGATTCCCTTCCCCCAGGCATCATAAAGGCCTTTTTCCTGTGCCCAGGCCTGTTCTTTGTATCGGCCCTTTCCTCCTGCCATAACAATGGCTTCAGTGTGTCCTGCATCTCACCCAGGGGCTCCTGGCTCCTTTCCTTCCTTCCTGAAGTAATCTTTTTGCAAGGATTGCTGTGGAGACCATAAGCTGAGCAGCTGCCTCATGTCATGGGGGGGAGAAAGGGGGGGCCAGGAGGGAAAGAAGGGGTATCTTGAACCCAGAAGTGAGAGGCAAACCCCAGCCCAACCTGACATGATGGAAGAGGAAATCAGGATCCTGGCTTTACAGCATGGCCTTGGCCAGCCCTTC
>NW_011111903.1:0-561 GCF_000146605.3 Meleagris gallopavo
GTAATTTGGCTACAAATACTGCAAACCAAACATTCTAAGAGGACTGTGACAATTTCAAAACTTAATTGGAAGGCCGTAAGTTTCTCTTGGAAAACAAGACAGAGACTTGGTGCTAACAGGTCATCAATTAGCAGGAAAAATTTAAACATTAACAAGGTTTATGAATTTGTTGTTTGAAACACTGTAGCTCTACATTCAGCAATTTGCTCAATACTATGAATAGAAAAATAACTGCATACCTCCAACAAAGGCATTTCTTCTGTAATAATGGGATCTAAACGCCGATCAGGTCCATACTTAATAGATGTTTTTTCTTCTTTTGTGTTATTAAGTCGAGGCCCTTGGATTTCTAAGTCTTGTCGTCCTCGTACAGATAACCCATTGGAGACAAATTTCCCTGAAAGAATTTTGAAAAGCTTTTTTTTTTTTAATTACCTCAAGTAATTTTTTTAGAAAAAGTGATCAGAACTTCCCTTTTTTTTTTGTTACTGTGGACTGATTAAACAGCATCACTTACAGAACTACTGCGACAGAACACACTGCTACTGCAAGTTAAGATAG
>NW_011111904.1:0-364 GCF_000146605.3 Meleagris gallopavo
AGCGGGTGTCCAACACACAGAGTGGCTGCAGGCACTGACGTTGGAGCACAGCATGCTCCTCATGCTGCAGGGACATTCCCAGAGCTCCCACTGCAGTCCTCTCCACAGAAGCTGTGCTGCCCGGCGTTGCTGGTGCCTGCACTGCACCCTGAGCCTGGTGGATGGAGCCGTCCCGTGAGCCAGGAGCAGCTCATGCGGGGCTCTGCCATGGCCAGGGCTGAGGTTTGGTTCAGTTTGCTCCAAACTGATCCAACCTTCAGTGCTGAGCAGGCTGAGGTTGGGATTCCAGAAACCCTCAAGCACTCGGGGCATGGCTCTGCTGCTCAGTGGGCGCAATGTGGCACTTGTGGAGAGGGCAGCTCAT
>NW_011111905.1:0-593 GCF_000146605.3 Meleagris gallopavo
TCTACTTTGGGGGCCGCTGGATCATTCTTTTGAAAAGCAAAAGAGGAAACAGAACATGAAGTCCTGTTAGAGCGAATTCCCTGAAACCGTTATGGCAGGAGCAAATGCTTGCGAGCACAAAGCTAGCAATATTCATAGGAAATCTGACTCATCTCAATACATAATTGTGGGACAAACAGCAAAGTTTTCAGTGATATACAGCTCAGCAACATCAATTATATAATTTCTTTGCTGAAAAAACCTGGGAACAAGTGGAACGGCTGCTCCCTGCTTTGACTCGTGCTACGGTTGTTTGTCCATTTCTGTCTGGCACAACCTGAACCTGCTCAATCAACGTAATTACGGGGATGAAGGACAGACATTCTAAGAACGGCCCAATCCAAACGCGCTGTGCTCTCATGATTAGACACAACTTCTCCCCATTCTGCTCAATAACAAGGCTTCCAGCTCTGAGGGCTGACTGCAGGGGAAGGCATGCAAGGCTGCTGAGGCCGCTCTGTTCTCCACTTCACATCTCTCCCTTGGTTACCAGGAGGATCCCTCCGACCTGAGGACACTCCTCCCTCTCTTCCAGCCTTCCTCACCCACTTTTT
>NW_011111906.1:0-321 GCF_000146605.3 Meleagris gallopavo
CATCATAACGTGATGACTGTTAATATTTGAACATAAGAACATGGCAGAAGAATTAATTTTCAACCATCCAGCAGTTAATCCTTTGTTCCACCAGCAGCAAGATACAAAGTACCTTCCATGCTCTCGTGGATCCTGTCTACTGTTGCTTGCTTTGTGTAAGGGAAGATGTGAGGACAACTGAGGACTACTAAGAAGAGTCCTCAACTTGAGCGTGGGTCTTTGTTGTTTAGTGGGATGTGGTAGGTACGTGTCTGAACGTTCAATTTCATGACTAAAAATGAAGATAATGGACCTGATTCTTCATTTGTCTCATTATAGCAA
>NW_011111907.1:0-665 GCF_000146605.3 Meleagris gallopavo
AGTTGCCTGGGGAACTACAACAGATCACAGAACTTGGCTGCAAGTCTCTGCTCTGCTGCACCCTCCTTGCCACTTAGTGGCATGCAGGCTGCACTCTGCTTCTGTACCCTTGTGAGCAATCTGTACCTTAATTTCCAGTGAGCAGTGCTACACCTTCAGTAATTACTCCACAAGCAGAACGCGTACTTTAAATAGTAAGCTCTGTGAGCAGAAATCCCCATTTTTTTTAGAAATGTGCCTCTAAGGAACCTCTGTCCTCTCCTGTGTACTGAGGCTGGTACTGTACCAGCCTCAGGGCTTCTCCAAAGAGCTTTCGTCCACCTGTGGGGTGGTGGATTGGAGTAGGTGTATTACTGAAACGCAGACAGCAGTGACCCACTTCTCTTGCTTCAGTTTGCACACACCAATTTGTTTTAACCAGTTGGCCTTGGGTGTCTTCATCTTCCCTGTGTGGTTCACTTCACGTTTCCTACTGAGCTTCTTCAAGTGGGAACACTGAATCTGCTTCTAACAAGAGGATGAAAAGGGCCTGATTAATCAGAACAAAGACATCACCAGGGTTCTTATCTCCTCATCAGATATCTGCACAGACCCATGGCTTACCTCGGAGACCAGTTCCTTTCTCGCCTTTCTGCTCAAGCTTCTCCAGACCTATATAGATAATG
>NW_011111908.1:0-450 GCF_000146605.3 Meleagris gallopavo
ATTTATTGTATTTGCAAGTTACGTATTTCTTTTGCTCACTCTATCACATGCAAAATAATGAGTTAATGTCATAAATATGTCCAAAACGACAGCAGCTTGCAAGTATGTCTCTGAAGTGTTTTATCACCACTGAAGAGAAATAGTTCTCCTTTTATACAGTCATAAGCTTCTTTAGTATTTGGTGAAACACTGAAAATGTGAGAGATCACAGAAAAATCAACAGCAAACATTTCCGACCGTAGCCTTTACCTGCACAATCTGACTACAAAGACTGGGCCATACCTGATTATTCTGAAATGAATAAAGTTACTATATTAATTTGCTTGAAAACATTTGGGAATCTCATTCATCTATTTTGAAGTTTAATCATCAAAATGTGCATTAACATTTTGTGAAATTCATACTTTTGGATTTTGGAGGATAAATTAAGTAGTACTTATAATAGGAAAC
>NW_011111909.1:0-369 GCF_000146605.3 Meleagris gallopavo
CCCCCCGTGCCCAGATAACGGGATGCGAGTAGGAGGACGAACTCTTTTCCCATCCTGACACAGCAGGTTCTGCTGTAAACTCCTTCCCAAAGCTGAGCTCTCGCCGCTGGCGCGGGGTTTTTCCGCCCGTAGGCTCGAAGCCCAGCTTTCGGTCTGTCCCGCTGCTCCCCCCGGTCGTAGCCGTTACCCCGGCGGTGACACTCGGGGTTGCACCGGTGGACGCGGCTGCGGGGGGGGCTCCGCTCAGCGCGTTCCGGCATGCGGCTGTTTGCTTTAAAGCTTCAACGGGAGTCCCGGGAGAGAATTTCATTTTAATTGCAAAAAAAAAAAAAGTGACTTGCAGTGGCAGAAGACAGAGAGGATCTCGGG
>NW_011111910.1:0-304 GCF_000146605.3 Meleagris gallopavo
TGCTCCCCTCCAACTCTTGGTATTCTGCTCTGATTACCATTAGGATTCAAAATATTGCCTTCTCTGGATCTTCTCCTTGTTTGAACTGCTTTTCAGGAAGTAATAATAAAATGGATCTTCATGAACTGTTTTTTTGGGGATGTTTGGAGGGTGTGGGGGGTAGTTTTGTGGTGTTTTTTTTTTTTTTTGATAAACTGAACTGACATACTTGAAACCAACTTATAGCCTTAGTATTCACCAAAGCATTTTTCTTTTTTTTTTTTTTAAATGTTACTAATACTAAATTGTATTGGGGAAAATTATT
>NW_011111911.1:0-323 GCF_000146605.3 Meleagris gallopavo
TGTTGGTGGTGGTGGTGGTGGTTTTTTGTTTTTTGTTTTTTGTTTTTTTTTTAACACAGTTGCTGTAGTGGCTAGTAATATTTTTTAAATCCATTACTAACTTGATATGATTATTAAGCACTGTTGTTGTCTATATTGTATTTTCATTTATTAAAATGAATGTGTAAATGTAGCTTAGTGTTATGTGAGGTGTTTAAAATGAGTTAGTTGATAAAAGTTCCTTCACTAAGATGAGAAGAAACAGGCTGCTTACAAGAGACAGAAGAATATAAATCTGTTCTCATATTACTTTTCATTCTGTACTATGCCTCTGGAATCAATAA
>NW_011111912.1:0-592 GCF_000146605.3 Meleagris gallopavo
TCTGTTTCCATCCTTAACCTTGGTCAGACAGGGTGTAACATCAAATCTCAGTCAACTTTTCTTCTGTTAAGTAACGATCCTTACCTGTAAACACAGAACCCTTCTGTACAGGGGGACAAGGGACTGTCTGTGGGACGTGTTGGGCCACCTGTCGAGTTCTCTGAGGAAGATGTCATCAAATATCAGCCTTATTTAGAAATATTTTTGTTATGTGCTGGCAAGCCCAGAGTTACCAGTTCTGTCTGAAGAACGAACTCGCTCTTTTCTGGATCAATGTCTAGGACAGGCTGTGAGGTTTCACATCCAGAAATTGCCTTACACGGGCAAGAGAGTAGAAAAGCACCCACCCCACCAAACAAGGCAGCTGCCTGAAAGTGAAGTAGGAAAGAGAAGCAGAAAGGAGAAAGTGGGCAGTCAGGGAGTGGGAGGCACCCGAAATCAAGGTGCGTTGTAACTGCTTACCCTGAGCCACTCGAACGCCGTGTCACTGTGATGCTCTGGATTGCTAACACTGGGCACTGCAGCGCTGCTCATACTCAAACTAAGGATGAGTGTAAACTGATTGAGCTCGTAAACTCTTTACAAGCCTGAT
>NW_011111912.1:20949-21815 GCF_000146605.3 Meleagris gallopavo
TTAGACACGTGAAGCTGGATTTTGCAGGGCGCCTTTGAAGGAGGTGACCCCCGCTTGATATTGGTTGGGTAATTCAGAGCAGCTGAGATCAAGGAGACTTTTGCAAGCAAAGTTCTGGAAATGTTCCAGAATGTTCTTAGTTCTTAAATTGTCTAAAAGAATAGGAGCAATGCAAAAAAGAAGGAAAGAAACAGAGCAGCATCCATGTGTTCTGGAAAGAATCCAGCTTTAATTAGGGATTAAAATTGTTCACATTGCTTTTTTATTCTTCTCACCTTCTCTCTCTGCTTTTCCCTATGCTCTTCTCTCTCTCTTTTCTCTGCACCATTGTTTCTCTTCTTCCTTCTTCTGTGCTTCTCTGCTCTGCTGTTCCCTCCTCTCAGTTCTCCCCTGCCCGTTACTCCTCTTTTCCTGTTCTCCTTCTCACTGTTCTGCCCTGTATCTGCTTTCTCTCTTCCTGCTGCTGCAGCTGCTCTTCTCTGAAGGTCTTCTCCCGTAGTGTTATCCTCTCCTCTGCTGTCCTTGCTCCTCTTTGGCTGGCTATGAATTTTCCCAGTGCTTACTCCTATTCTGCCATATTTTCTTCTCTGTATCCTGACTGCTCTTTCTTGTGCACTTGCACTCCTTTTCTACTGTTCTTTCTTCCGTGTCTCCTCATTTCTCTTCCTTGTGCATCTGCTCTCCTCCACCAATGTTCGTTCTTCCCAGTCTGCCTGCTTCTTTCTTCATCTGCTTTTATCCTCTTCTGCTCTGTCTTTCCTCTTTCCTCTTTCTTCTGCATTTCCCCACCTCTTCTGATCTTCTTTTTTTCGTCTCCTCATTCCTTTTGTGTCTGAGCTCCTCATCTGCTGTTCTTTTTCCCTGCT
>NW_011111913.1:0-379 GCF_000146605.3 Meleagris gallopavo
TAACAACAAAAAGGGGAGGAAGATGACAAATTAGAAACTTACAGTGTCCTGGTAAACTATTTTGTTAAGTCGTAAACACAGAAGTCCATTGAGGGGAAAAAAAAAAAATAACCTGCCACAAACTGATGCTATTTTAAAGTTGTTCCTGGTATGTTCTCTTTTTTTCCATTATGGTGTATAACAACGCTTGCACTGGCTCTGATTTCAGCTCCTGCAGACAGCTTGCTTGTTCTCAACCCAGATGGATGTGGGATGTTCACCCCACAGAGGCCCACAGGACCCAGGCCATGGCAGAACATGAAGGCCACAGTCAGCCCAGTGTCACAGGGGGTCTTGGCCTGGCACAGAGTGGATATATCCATGCAGCCTGCTCTCTGAC
>NW_011111914.1:0-346 GCF_000146605.3 Meleagris gallopavo
AGAAGCAAGCAGGATTGGGCTTCAAGTTTAGGCTTTAGGCTAGCATTAGTGAAATGTTACGATTTTTCAGCTCATTGTTAAGTGAAGTTCTGAATAGCAATTGACTTTGTTTTCTATTTTTCTTTTTCAAAGCTGCTGAAGGCCAAAATTAACAAATTTGCCTTTTATGTTTTTTATGAGCTATGACTAGAACATTGAAACGGAGAAAAAAACTCAGTAGTTTCAAAAGACATTTTCTAAATAATTTTAGGTAAATATTCTCTTTTGAGGAATATTTATATTCTGGAAATAGAAACCCTTGAGAAGGTACATGAAAGTAATTTAAAGGAAAAAAAAAATAACAAAA
>NW_011111915.1:0-585 GCF_000146605.3 Meleagris gallopavo
GTTACTAACTAAATCTAAGGCTAGGAAGGTAAATCATTAGCAAAGGCAAAAGCCAAGTCAAACCAAACCTCACACATGCTAAGCTAAGTAGTTACATAAATCTTTTTGGAGGAAAAAGGTTCATATTTAGAGATAATATTCAGAAATGATTGAAAGATGCCTTATACATGGAGATCAGAACTGCAAAGGAGAGGTTCCATGACATATGGATTTACATTACTGGGGCAGACAGAAGGAAGGAAATCAGACACCTATTAACTATTGAAGTTATATGTATGTAAAATATGCATTTGAAAGTATCTTTCACTGAGAAAAGAGCTACTCTGAGTAGTACTACTGCTTTTTTTTTTATTTATTTATTGCCAGCTTTTCAGAAATTTCTCTGGGAACAGCTCCTTTTTCTCCCTACCCTTAATCTCCTTGCTACAAAAAGTAATTAATCAATAATAATTACTAATAATTATTATTAATAATTAATAAGCTGAGCATGTTCCTGCTAGAATGTATTCACTCATCAGAGTGCAGCTTTGCCCACTTTGAGATGGTGCGTTCTTTTTCTGAATGAGTAGATAAATCTGGAAGCTT
>NW_011111916.1:0-897 GCF_000146605.3 Meleagris gallopavo
AGACATCAGGCGGCCCACCGTTTGAGTCCTTGGAGATCCCTCTGAATGGCATCCCTTCCTTCCATTGTGTCAACAGCACCACTCAGCTTGCTGTCATCAGCAAACGTGCTGAGGGTGCACTCAATTCTGTCTCCGATGTCATTGATAAAGATGTTAAAGAGCACTGGTCCCAAGACAGTCCCCTGGGGGACACTGCTCTTTACTGGCCTTCACCTGGACATAGAACCGTCAATCACCACCCTCCGACTGCAGCCTTTCAACCAATTCCTTGTCCACTGGGTGATCCACCCATCAAAGCCACATCTCTCCAATCTGGACATAAAGAGGTGGCTGGACCGTGTCAAAGGCCTTGCACAAACGGGGGAGCTGCAGACCTTCATGCAGAACTTCGCATGGGGCCTCACAAGGGCAGAGCAGAGGAGCACAATCGCTTCCCTCACCCCGCCCGCCATTTTATTTTAAATAAATGAATAAATAAATCACAATATCCGTTGTACGGCCAAAGATGAGGGTGACAGTGCTTCCTAACGGGATACAAACAGCACAGAGCAATAGCAGATTAAAACAGAAGGAAAACTGCCTCAATCCTGTCAACAAGCAGTGACAACTCGGAGCACAATCACCATCAAGAAAGATGCAGCTCCCCCAACTGCTAACCCTCCAATGAGGGTGAGGAGGGGTGGATCCTGGCTCCGCCCCCGTTCCTTGCACCTGAGCTCAACCTTGTTGACAGGTTAGCCACGCCTTCTCACCTTGGGCTCAACCATTGGTTCAGGCGGTGACCTGGCACTTCTGCTGCGTACATCAAATAGCATAAAGTCAAAAGGGTTTTAAGAGTTTAACACCGTTCTTTCCCACAGACTAGTTTTAATTTATTCACAACAGCCTGCAGGGAAG
>NW_011111917.1:0-338 GCF_000146605.3 Meleagris gallopavo
GGTGTTTGGGTAAGAAATTACTTGTTGAGGAATAACTGTAGAAATATTCTCTTTCATAAAGACTCACTCCTACAAACCCATAAAACATAATTATTCTGTCCACTGTGCATAACGCAGCAGTCACCGAGTCATGGAAGTCACAGATTTATGTGCAAAGTCACAACCCTCAACACACAACAGCCCAAATGACCACCACCAGCAGCACAGCCAGTCTTCCAAGCTTCTGCACATGCAATAACCAGAAGGAAAGCAAGAAACACCCTAAAACATCACTATTTAAATATCTGCCTACTTCATTCCAATTCCTGTCCCTGCTGTCATGAAGAGTGCAGCTCAGC
>NW_011111918.1:0-538 GCF_000146605.3 Meleagris gallopavo
CCTGTGCTGCAGCTGATGCCGTTTCCCCTCGTCCTGTCTCCACGTACCACTGAAAAGAGCCCGGCCTCACCGCTATGGCCGCCACACCTCAGATATTTATAAACCTGGATCAGGTCCCCTCTCAGTCGTCTTTTCTCAAGGCTAAACAGACCCAGTTCACTCAGCCTTCTTCATAGGGGAGATGCTCCAGGCCCTTCACCATCTTTGTGGCCCTCCGCTGGACTCTTCCCAAGAGATCCCTGTCTTTTTTGTACCGGGGAGCCCAGAACTGCACACAGTACTCCAGATGAGGCCTTACCAGGGCAGAGCAGAGGGGGAGGATCACCTCCCTCGACCTGCTGGACACGCTCTTCTTAATGCACCCCAGAATGCCATTGGCCTTTTTGGCCACGAGGGCACACTGCTGGCTCATGGCCAACCTGTCGTCCACCAGGACACCCAGGTCCCTCTCTGCAGAGCTCCTCTCCAGCAGCTCATCCCCCAGCCTGTATTGGTGCATGCAATTATTCCTCCCTAGGTGTAAGACTCTACACTTGTC
>NW_011111919.1:0-583 GCF_000146605.3 Meleagris gallopavo
GAGGTCCCCCTGTACCCCCCCCGTGCTCTCCTCCCTGACCCCTGATGTCTGTTCCCCCATTTTGACCTCCAGTCCCCCCAACCGGCCACCTTTTCTGCCCCATAGAAGCCCCCACAACTCTTGGCTCTCCTCTCCCACTCCTCCCTCTGCCCCCAGATGTCCTTTCTGCCTCGTGGAGACTCTGTTCACCTCTTTCCCCCACACAACCCATTAAGTTCCTCCCAGAATCTCTTTCAACAACATTGAGACCCCATTCCCCTCTTCCCCCTGCCCCGTGTCCCCTGAGGTCTCCCCCAAACTCCCTTTCCACAGCATGGAAGCCTCACTAACCTATTTTTTCCTCCCACAACTCCCCTTTCCATCCCTGGAGTCCTGCAGAAAAACCTGGAGATGTCCTAGGAGGGTTTGGGGCATTCAGGGGGTCCCCAGGTTGGCCGCGGGAGTCCCTTGAAGGATCTGGAAGCTCCCAGGATGGCTCCAGGAGCTCTGAGGAGCCACTGGGATGATCTGGAGATGTCCCAGTGGAGTCTGGTAGGGTCCGGAGAGTCCTCATGTGGGTCTGAGTGGTCCTGGAGTCATCCAG
>NW_011111920.1:0-563 GCF_000146605.3 Meleagris gallopavo
TGTATAGTGAGTTTTGGAACCTCATCTGAAACATTAGTAGTGAATTTTGCATTGCATACCTCTAAAAATTTGAAGTAACTTTTTCAAAATATTCATTTATTTTATAAATAGCAAACATTTAGAGTAGAAGAAATTCAACCCCAGCTGAACATTTATCATATAAAACTGTTAATAGTTGAAGTTTGGCACACTTACTAGCAACAGGAAACAAGATGCTATCATAAAAGTAGATGACAAATCTTAGTAAGATTCATTGGTACTTGTCCATTTATATTATGTTCTGCTTATTCTCTTGGTTTTAATGAGACTGTAGGCCAGTAACAGGGACAAAATCAAAGACAGATTTTCGGCTTATGGGTGGAGAGTGCTGAGTGCTATAGCCAATCAGAGCATGACAAATGGCATGATCACTGTTTATGATTATATAATGCTTATATAAATTCATGCATTCTGTCTGCTAATAGCTTTCAGCTACAGTACATGGATTTACATTAATGAATAGTTACAGGGAAATTGGCTTATTGGCTGAGAGAATTCTATACCAGATAATGAAGAATAATGCA
>NW_011111921.1:0-413 GCF_000146605.3 Meleagris gallopavo
CTTGGGACGCTGCCACAGTGGGAGAGATAAAATCACTGGTGATGATCCAGTTTCCCCAGCTTCACCTCAGATCGTACGTGTTTAACCTGTGGTGCAGCCGGTCACCTCCTGGCTTTGCCTGGGTAACAAGTCATTTCTGGAAGGATTACAGAGAGATGGATGAACCTCAGATGCCCCGTCTTTATCCAAAGGCGCCGTCTGCTCATTTCGACAGATACACAAAGCTGAAACTTGATTCCACTTCCCACCTACAGATTTCCACGCAGCAGAGCCACATTCATATTATTTAAAGTGAGCTCCATTTATTCAGAACCTTGCACACCAACGCGGCTCCTGGTTCTGTGCTCGTGTGACTCAAATGAAAGCATTTCCTTCCAGCCAGCTTTTGCTGGTGCGCTTTTTTCTCTTGCACC
>NW_011111922.1:0-430 GCF_000146605.3 Meleagris gallopavo
CCAAAGACAAAGTGCCAAAGAAGGCCAAGGGCAATGGCCAAAGAGAACGCAGCCAGGAATACCAAAACTGAATGCCAAAAAGAACGTCGCGTGGAATGCCAGAAAGGAAAGCCAAAGGGAATGTTGCAAAGGCCAAGACTAATGGCCAAAGAGAAGATGGAAGGTAACGCCAAAACCAAAGGCCAAACAGAACGTCGTGGGTAACCGGACGCAGACGGAACATGTCAAAGAAGGCTAAGGACAAAGGGCAAGAGAATGCCATAGGGAACGCCAAAACAGAAAAACAAGAGAACACAGCAAGGAAAGGGCAAAGGCACGGAGAATGCACGAAGAGTAAGACAAGCAACATTCAAGGCACCACGAAACGTAGAAATGAGCTCTGGAAACGCTACCTTGTGTCTAACTAAATAATAACTAAACACCGGTGGGT
>NW_011111923.1:0-427 GCF_000146605.3 Meleagris gallopavo
TTCTGTATGTGACTATTGGCCTACCTGCAAATACTTCACCTGTAGTGCCAAGGATCTGTCAGAAGCAATCCTGCTACTTCATGAGCAGAACAACAAATGAGTCTGTATCAAAATTGTAGCTTTATAATAATATTGGAGATAATTCACATGTGGCCAAATAGAAGGGAAAATAATGGCTTATTTCCTGTATTCTTAAACAGTTCAGATCACTTGCTTCCTTTAATTGTTTGGCCATCTAGCTAATAGTACTAAGGTAGAACTTTGACTGCACTTATAATATCAGGATACAGCTACAGTTAAAGGGAAAAAAGCAAACAGAGCGACTACTTACTGATATCCTATCTTGAAATTCTGCTGTAGGCACAACTGGAATAGTTCCACCATGTTTCCCAAATTTTCTCTCCAAGCTTTCCTGTACTGACACTAC
>NW_011111924.1:0-415 GCF_000146605.3 Meleagris gallopavo
GAACCAATGTGGGGAGGGGTGTTACTGGACCTTATTCTCACCAACAGGGATGGACTTGTTAAGGAAGTAAAGGTTGGGGGCAGTTTGGGTTGTAGTGATCATGAGATGGTGGAGTTCAAGATCCCGAGTGGAAGAAGCAAAGCTATAAGTAGGATTGCTACCCTGGACTTCAGGAGAGCCAACTTCGATCTCTTCCGGGACCTACTTGGAGCTATCCCGTGGGCTCAGGTGTTAGAAGGTAAGGGGGTCTCTGAGAGCTGGTCAGCATTTAAACAGCTCTTCTTCCAAGCTCAGGATCGGTGCGTCCCTGTGAGCAAGAAATCGGGAAAAGGTGGACAGGAGACCTGTGTGGATGAGCAAGGAGCTCATGCACAAGCTCAAAGGAAAGAAGAAGGTCCATGAAATGTGGAAAAAA
>NW_011111925.1:0-446 GCF_000146605.3 Meleagris gallopavo
AATCCCTGTGATACTGAAATTAAGTGATATGAAAGATGTAGTTAGATGTGAAATACTCTATCGATCTGGTCGCCATTGTTAGTCAATTAGAGAACTACCATCTTGGTAGGATAATAAACATAGTAGCAGAAAGCCCTAATTGATGTCAGAACAGTGATGAAAGGAAAGAGATTTTATCACAAGAGACTATTTTCTGCCCAAACTCTTGAGGGGAGATTTTGTCAGGAGAGTTGTTTAGCATTACCACCGTGGCTGATGGTGAGCTAAGTGGAAATCTGCGCCAATTGCATAATAAGGATAAACACTAAAAGAAGCTAAGCAAAATCATGCTACTACTCTTTTTCTTTTTTTTTCTGGGCATTAGAATTTAAATCCTAGGGAACTGTAACATGATGTTCTGAAGATAGTGGAGTTAGTATCATACTGAAAGAAGAACTTGCTTTTCA
>NW_011111926.1:0-485 GCF_000146605.3 Meleagris gallopavo
AGTAGAAAGAGTAGATGATTTTTAAATAGGGTTATGTTAAAAATATCAAACTCGGTAATGAGTAAGCCAGAGGAACAACAGACATTGATATGCTCAGCAGGTAGAAACACAGCAGGATAAAAGATCAACAGAGGACATGAATAATTCTGCAGAAATTATGATGTTTGAATAAGGGGAACTAGAGAAGCAAATAAAGGGAAAAAAAAAAGAGTAAAGAACTGAAAGAGGAAAGGAAAATCTCCATTCTGTTCTTAGCTACAGCAATGTTCTTTCAATCAAACTCAGTTGAATTACTGTGCTTTTACATTTGGCTTATTAAAATTTGTAATTAACTTACTTAGGAAAGCAGGTAAAGGATAATGGGAATTCACACTACCCCTTACCACACTGATGGTTAATTTGTATAGCTGTGTGGTAGTAACACAACAACGCAGCAACAGTACACATCAAATCTTTGGTCATAAACAGCAGCAAGGAAGAGTAAA
>NW_011111927.1:0-440 GCF_000146605.3 Meleagris gallopavo
TTATTGTTTAACCATGTTTCACTAGACATCTTGAATCTTGACTTCTTTAAGTTTAAGCAGAAGTTAATGGTTTTGTGTGGTGTGTTTTGTTCGCTTAGCTTCATTTTTTTCAACATTTTGCATAATAACTCTAACCCCTCATGATTACCATTTTGTTGCCTGTTTTAGAACGAGTCCTGTGCCTCCCAGCTGTGAAATGGCTTCAAGCAGAAGTGGCAAACATTAGAAGTCAAAAAAGTAACTCCACTTGACATAAGACCTCTAAGCCATATTTTACAGGCAATGCATTACTGCTTATTTATTGTCTAGATTAAGCTACAATTAGAGAGAAACAAGAAAATGCATAAGCTCAAACATTCTACTTTTTTGCCCTCATCTTTCCAGCACTTTGTTAGACAGACAATACAGATACTCAAATTGTGTGTATCTCAATTCCCTAT
>NW_011111928.1:0-441 GCF_000146605.3 Meleagris gallopavo
GGGACAAACCAAAACAGCAAGTAAATGGTGAACATGCCCTTGCTAGTGTAAGTCCTTCACTCAAATAGCCTGCAACTGAGAGTAGCCAAATATTTCTGAACAGCTGATAGTTTTTTCAGTGCTTTAAGTGGCTGGGAAAAAAAAATCATCAATACTTACTTTTAAAAGAAATAATACCTTTAAGATTAAAACAAAGATAATGTTCATTTTACTGTAGTTACTAATTTCAAGAAAGAAAACTGCAAATGCTTTTGATCACTAGGAACAGAAACAATAGAACAAATCTTTGAAGAAAAATACATAAAATCTTGGAAAAACTTGGAAAAATAGCCTTGATGGCAAACATTCTCTAGAAAATACAGATTTCCACTGAAAATTTAGTAATTCAAAACTTTAATGTCACCACTACATGCTGCTGACCTGCTACACCAAATAATACTT
>NW_011111929.1:0-420 GCF_000146605.3 Meleagris gallopavo
TTATATTTTTGGATGTTGGATGAAGGTTTCTAACTTTTAGGAAGACTTTCGTTAAAACCTTTCAAGAGGAGAGTTAAGTAATGGAAACAAGAAGTTTATACTCACAAAAAGACTCTAAGAATGCTTGAATTTACTTACTAAATGAAAATCACTTCTGTGTGGGTGCTTTTACTCAGCGTTAGTATTGGGATGCTTTATTTTAGCTGGAATGTTCACTTTCAGATGACTTCAGGGTTGGTTTATTATGCATGACGTCCCCACAAAAATTGCTGATTAGCATTCACTAATTTAGATGAATTTTTCAGAATTCATTTGTGTGCATATCATATTTTTCCTAATTACACTAACTTTTTTTGTGGGGTAAAAAACATGGATAGCTTCAGTGTGTGTCCAGGAACAAGGCTGTCTTTCATAGGATCA
>NW_011111930.1:0-519 GCF_000146605.3 Meleagris gallopavo
AAAATTTGTGAATTTATTCATGAATCATCTCCTGGGAAACTTGAGCTATTAGGAATTTTCTGCTGATGTGAAAATGCTTCCAAATATTTGGACCATGGGAAACATTGGGATTATTTCCTAATACCAGTATCCTTTCTTTTTAAAAAAACTATTTTGAGATAATTTTTAAACTATTTGAAGACATATGCATCACCTTTATTAACATTCATTGTTATATAAAGCCACGTGTCCTATTAGTTACTTTTTACTAGCTGTTAGATGACTTTACGAGGATGGCCATACTTAGCTTGTAAATAGGAAACGTGCTTGTATGCATCGTAAAAAAAACAAAAAACAAAAAAACAAAACAAACAAAAAAACAACAAAACCAAAAAACAAGCCTAGGAATAAATAAGTAGTTGAACCTGTAAATAATTCATGCAAGTAAACACTACCCTTTATTATTCTCTAAGAATAAGTGTTCCTTCCTCTACTTAAGTGAAACATGAAGATACTTTAACTTGTAATGCACTTATTTGC
>NW_011111931.1:0-1035 GCF_000146605.3 Meleagris gallopavo
GGTTAATGGTTCTATGTCCAGGTGGGGGCCGGGTAATGAGCGGCGTCCCCCACGGGCTCTGTCATGGGACCGGTGTTCTTTAACACCTTTATCAATGACAGCAACGATGGAATCAAATGCATCCTCAGCAAGTTTGCTGCTGACACCCAGCTGAGTGCTGTGGTTGACACGGTGGAAGGAAAAGATGCCATTCAGAGGGACCTCAACAAGCTTGAAAGATGGGCCGGGGTGAATCTGATGAGGTTGAACACAGCAAAGTGCAAGGTTTGGCACTTGGGCTGGAGGAGTCGCAGGCATTTATACAGACTGGAAGGAGCGGTCCTTGAGTGAAGCCCTGCAGAGAAGGACCTGGGGGTCCCGATGGATGAAAAGCTGAACATGAGCCAGCAGTGTGCTCTTGAAGCTCAGAAAGCAAATGGGATCCTGGGCTCCATCAGAAAAGGTGGCCAGCAGGGACAGGGAGGTGATTGTCCCTCTCTACTCTGCCCTTGTGAGATCCCGTGTGAAGTAGTTGATTGTTTGTGGGGCGGGGGGGTTCAATTCGATCCCTTGCTTAAGACAGAAGCACTTTCACAAACCACAGTGAGAAAAATAAGCTCTGTTCTCCACAGTTAGCAAAACAAGTAACAAACACGAGGAAGTATTGGTTCATACTCAGCAAGAATGGGTTTTATTGTGCAAACTGGGCCAGAGGTGAAGGGCCAGAGTGAGGAAGACAACTAACTTCATCCCGAAACACCACCAGCAGGGACCCTCACTGCACAGGACGCACGCGCCGGGGGAGGGACTTCGTGTAAATGAATTCCCGGAAAAATAATGGATATGTAGATGAATTCCAGGAAGTCTATTGAACACGTATGAGCTTGGCTTACAAATATGTAACGCTTCTGCAGCCTGATATGCAAGGTAGGCAGAAAGATCCCCTCTTGCGTCCGGCATGTGCACCGCTGAAATAAACGTACCTGCTCTTATAACTACTTTGTGGTTATAGAGTTTGATTCCGCACATCACAGTGACTTGCGGAATCAGACTCTA
>NW_011111932.1:0-1065 GCF_000146605.3 Meleagris gallopavo
CCCCTGCAGCCCCCATTCCATCTCTAAGTGAGCGTCCCACAGCCATCACAAAACCCACCTGCATACCAGCGACGCACGAACGAGGGCTTCATGGTGTTCCACTGTCTGCTCCACAGATTGCACAGAGCTTAAAGCACTAACCAGAGCAGCCCCAGAAAGCCTTCCGTCTGTCTGCAAAAACAGAACCAGAGCCAAAGAGACGCGGAACATAATTTAAACACGTGCCCTTAAACAACAATACTCAGCAGGGGTGGAATGAATACGTGGCACAGGGGACACAGAGGGGACGTGGGCAGAGGACGCAGGGAGGGCACAAAGACACGAGCGGGACGTGAGGACACAGAGGGGACGTGGAGTGGGACGCACAGGGGACGTGTCATAAAACGGGCTGGGACAACGTGGGAGCAGACAAAGGCAGTTTGGAGTCCCAGGGTGGAGATTCCGCAACGAGAACCATGAAAGAGGGAACAGAGACTTCACGGGAAGGCACTGAGCTGAACAAGAGCTGCAGAGGAAACCTGGAGAACACAGAATCCCTTGATTCTGTGAAAAAGGGCACCCGCTCCGGGCATTTCCAGAGTTGCAATGCTCAGCCAGCCGACCAGCGTTACCTTGGGGCTGACGGAAGCGTTCCAGAAACAGATGGGAGCAAAAGAAAGGAACGAGCATCAGTCCCTCCATGACCGCTTCAGAAAAAAGGCTGATAACCCCTTCGCTCCCCTCAGAGAACAACGGGAAGGCAGCACGAGGAGGGGCAGAGCAGACATAGCTACTGTAAACCAGCTTAGGAGCCCCACAGAAAGGCGCAGATCAGAACCCTGCAAGAAAGCAAGAATCACTCACCTCTTTCCAAGAGCCAGAGCTCAGCCAGCAATCCACAGGAGGCATCTCCAGGAGGAAACCTGGCCTCTGGGGCTGCCAGCCCTACAATGAGGGGAGGGAGGGGCGCAGCCAGGCTCAGCCCCATCTGCTCCCACACGGGCATCGCTTCCAGCTGTGCCTGCAGGGCTGCACCCCTCACCAGCTGCTCCATCGCTGCTTCGGGCCGCCATCTCAGAGTTCCCC
>NW_011111933.1:0-398 GCF_000146605.3 Meleagris gallopavo
CAAAGTTACTTTTCAGTAAATATGTATTAAATGCTGTCATCAGTTAAAGCTGGGAAAATTGGGATAATCTAAAATGCTGCATTCCACAGCGTCATGGGCTGTTTTCATCTCCAGTGCTGTTCGAACCAAATCAGGAATCCCTTTGTTGTAATTAATACTTGTTAGATTAACTGAATGTCACTAAATAAAGTTTCCAGATTTCCAGATTAAAAAGAAAAAATTACTTTCTTGTAGCTATCTGTTTTAACAGCTTTTGATAGTGTAACCAAACAGCAATTTAGAAGAGGAAAATGCAACCACATCCTTGTTTTTACTTCAACACTTACATGTTATTTACAGAAAAAAAATCTTCAGTGCTGTTTAGTTACTTCAGGTATATCTAACATAAAAAGAAGATT
>NW_011111934.1:0-622 GCF_000146605.3 Meleagris gallopavo
CGTGCACGGAGCAAGGTAAGAGAGTTTAATTCTTGCCTTGGGGGGTCGGTTGAGACTCTGGAGTGTGTGTGACTGAGACGCACTTCAGTGCGAAGCGAGAGCGGAGTCCCGACCTGCGGCTCCGTTGTCCCGCGAGGGGCACGGCCAGGGACGGACGGAGCGGCTGTGTTGGTGGAAGGAAGAGTCTCGGGAGGGAGCTGTTGGTGTGCGGCACCCTGTGCGCTTGACGACGTGCCAGCAGTGCACCCCTATTGATCCGAGAGATAGGAGTATAGTAGTGCTGAGGGATTGGGCCCAAAATCCGAGAATCAGGGTGCGGTAACCTGTGAGCTGGGGAGTTCACGGTAGCATTCTGGAGGGATGGTAATAGGAGTTCCCGAGAGCAGGGGAAAAAGGTCCTCGAAAATGTGCCTAGAAATAGCCCCTTGGGAGAAATGCTTCAAAATTGGAAAAGCAACCCTAAGACTAGGGACAAGGACAGGAAGGAGATGTTTAAATACTGTACCCAAATTTGGCCTAGGGAGCCTTTACAAGGAAAATGAGTATTTTGGCCAAAATACGGATCTGACGAAGATGGGGTCTGTCAGATTTTGACTACATATGTAAAGAATAAAATCCCCTT
>NW_011111935.1:0-442 GCF_000146605.3 Meleagris gallopavo
TATCAAATTTGTCACAGGTTTGTGAATTTCTTGGGCCCATCTGAATATGTGTTTTTGATCACGCAAGCTCTGAACAAAGAAGTTTCCTATTGATAATGGGGACTCTCCTGCCTTGATGTTGGCACCTTCCCCTGCTCCTTTGGAACCTCTGCCCCAGAATCACTTCTTTGCTCCAGTGGCAACGTTGGAGGGTGAGTCAAAGAATCACCAAGGCTGGAAGACGTCCAAGATCATCCAGTCCAGTTGTTCACCCACCATGGTGAACAATAAACCGAGACCCTCAGTACAACATCTAAACATTCCTTGAACACCATCAGGAATGCTAACTCCACCATGTCCCTGGGCAGCCCATTCCAGTGCCTGACCACTCCTTTTGAGAAGGTAATTTTTCCTGATATCCAACCTGAAGCAAGGACGCACCATTCTGCATCGATGCACTCTG
>NW_011111936.1:0-416 GCF_000146605.3 Meleagris gallopavo
AATAGCTGTTGGAGCATAGAGGGACGTAAGTGGCTATAATTAAAAAAAGAAAAGAAAAAAAAGGAAGATCTGCTTAGTAAAATTTCATTGAGTCCAGTCAAAATGAAATATAAATTGAAATCATTCTGCATATTAGAATTCAAACACTTTTAAAAGTACTTTGAAAAACTTGATATGCACACAGACATAATACCTTAGGAGAATATAACCAAAATAATGAGAGAGGAAACACTAGACTGGTTAAATTGAAACTTAATCTCACCATGCCTCATCTATATGTAGAAGGGTAAATCACAAAGCCAATTTTTGCACTCCCTTTATGTGATTAGACAACAGGTATGATTGTGCCATATGACAGCAGAGAAAAGGGTGTTGGAGTCATATAGCTTGGTCACTTATTTCATGCAAGAATAAAA
>NW_011111937.1:0-508 GCF_000146605.3 Meleagris gallopavo
CCTTCATTGCCTTTATGGCCCTCCATTGGACTCTCCTGAGTGTGTCCAGGTCTAGGTCTCCTGTACAGAGGGACCCAGCAGTGGATGCATGGTGTCTCCCCACCAGTGCTGAGCAGAGGGGAAGGACCACCTCTCTCTATCTACTGGCAATACTTTGCCTATTGCAGCCCATACTACTGTTAGCCTTCTTTGGAGCAACCTGGTGTCCATCAGGACTCTCAAATACTTTCCATTCAAGTGTCCCTCCCAGCTTGTGCTGATGCTTTGGGTAGTTCCTTCTCGGGTACAGGACTTTGCAACTCTCTTTGCTGTACTTCAGGAGGTTCTTTACAAAGCCCTTTTCTCCACCCTGATAGCATCCCTCTGGATGGCAGCATAACCCTCAGGTCTGGCAGACTCCCCTCCCAGTTGTGTGTCTCTTGAGTCGTCTGCTCAGAAACTCACCATGTTCTCCTTTTATAGGCAGTTGTAGCAAGGGTCTCCTCTGGGCTTTGGGTCCACAAGCAGG
>NW_011111938.1:0-472 GCF_000146605.3 Meleagris gallopavo
TCTGAGGAACCGTGCAGCCATAAGGGAAGTTCCAAAGCATCTCTGACTCTGACATTGACACCTCATCGGCCCCATCTCCCTGCCATGTTTAGTTTCTAGTGCCAGCAGCTCTGACCAACAGCTCTGCTTAGAGGAGAGCCGGAATTGGTTTCGGGCACGAGGCCCTGAAATCTGGAAAACCCCAACCTGTCCAGGTACAGCCAGCACAGGCCAAGGTAGACGTCAGCGTGGCTTTCTACATCTCGTGACTGCCTGCCCAGCAAGGAAGGAACGGCACCGTTGTGAGGCTAAACTGAGCCCGGCGGGCACCTGGATGTTAGTTGAATCTCAGAGTCCAAAGGGAGTAGAGATTCACGGCAACACTTCAGGCACCATCAGATTCATTTTGTTTCAGCAAGTTTTGGGCACGAGAAATAATAGGGAAAAAAAAGAAACAAGCACAGCAACCCACCAAACAATGATGAGAGGTGCT
>NW_011111939.1:0-403 GCF_000146605.3 Meleagris gallopavo
AAAAAATAGAAAAGCCTTTTCTTTTTTTTTAAGTTAGAATGTGATATAAAAAAAATCTGAGAGCTCAGAAGGAGATAAAAATACCTGAAAGAAATGTTGGATTTCTATGTTTAGCTGGTTTTTAATAACAAATATGTACACTTGGATTAAAATCAGCCTGTGTTTACACTGAAAACATTTGCCAGCTCACTGCAGGCCTGAACAGGCTGCTGTACTCATCTCAAGCCCTACAGTCACAGTGGGAAGAAGTTCATTAGTTTAAAGTGTTTGAGAAGTTTCTCTGTGGTTTCAAGGAAAGCGTGAACCAGTTACAGTGATTTTTCAGTACATCAAATCAGCTACAAAACCAACCACACAAAGACTTTGCTATAAAAAGAACGAACAGAAGAAGGCTTCCTATTAA
>NW_011111940.1:0-386 GCF_000146605.3 Meleagris gallopavo
CACATTCTTTCAATATGATCTGAAAGAAATGTATCTGTACTTTTGTTGTGGGCTATGCTGCCTTTTTTCCATCTGAAATTTGTAGCCAGCAATAACCTACTATAAATACACACAAAAAAAACACTGGTCGTCACGCTCCCTGTAAAGAGAGTTATTTAAAATTGTGCATTTTCAAAATGCACAATTAGTTTCTGATTTTAAAGTACACTAAACAACACACTAAGGAAAAAAAAAAACAGACAAAACAGTTGTGTAGCAAAAAGAAAAAACAAGAAAATTGTCTTTTTTGGTAAGATCAGATGCGCCTGATACATGTAGTACCTGCTTAGCAGCCATCTCCAGAACATTACCAGATCTGTTGTCCTCTGACCTCTCCTATGCTGTTC
>NW_011111941.1:0-577 GCF_000146605.3 Meleagris gallopavo
ACTCGAAACGGTGATAGGAAGAATCGCCACTTTTCATCGTGGAGAATCCTAATCTTGCTCTGCATGCAGAATGTAAAATGAAGTATTATGGCATAGTTAGACACGAAGGCTCTAATTTTAGTAAGCCCATGCAATAGGCTGTTAAATGACTACATTTGTTTGAATCTTGACAATGGCATGTGGAGGTAATTTTGAATTTCTGATGCTGTGAAGAAAGGATCTGTTGCCATACATGCCGAATAGTAGTAACACATCTGAACTTTTAATGAGTATAATTGACGTGGAGAAAAATACCCACATCCATATAGATAGATGAAGAACATGCCTGAGGCTGCAGTGCATGGCTGAGAAGACAAGAGAGCAGCAATTTGTTTCCTGGCTCAAAACGAATGGGTTCTAAGTATAAAAGAGAAATGCACTCTTAGACTTACGACAACAGGTGTTACTAAGAGCCATGAGAGACCTTAGATTGGAAGGTGGACACTGATTCAGCTCAGTTTGGCTCTAAATGTGAAGCACATTTCCCGGAGTTGTGGAGCAAAACTTGTCTTTTCTGGTAGAGAAGCAGAAACACAGA
>NW_011111942.1:0-489 GCF_000146605.3 Meleagris gallopavo
CCCAGATGGCTGCTGAAAGTCTGCTGCATGGACGGATGGTCCTAAAGCAAAACATGCACAAGTCTGAGTGCCAGTGGCTTGTTTGCTAGAAATCTGTTGCTGAAACACCAACCTGTAAGCTGGCTCAAAGAATGATTTGGGAAGAAAACTCCATGCATTAAATATGAAATTAGTTATTTTCCTCCTATGAAAATCAATGTCAAATGACAGTAAGACTGTATTTACAAAGAATAAATGCAACCCCCAACACCTCTAATATTTTCCATGAAGCCACTGATAAATCTGTTGGTTTTGAAGGTCAGATGGTAGACTTCATGCTCACAGTTGTGACTACATGCTCACATGAATTTGTTCCCTGGCTTTGCTGCAAGTGTTTGCATGAATAAGTACTCCTGCAGAGTGAATAAAGGCATTGGCAATCTGGTCCCAGCTGGAAACTTATATCTGAAGCCAGTTCAACCCCTTCATAAAACACAGATTCTTATCTTA
>NW_011111943.1:0-643 GCF_000146605.3 Meleagris gallopavo
CAAAATCAGTGGTCTCAAATGTTGTAGTGTTTTTCTTTTGTTTTCTCATACTAGCTGTTAAATGATGCCTGCTCTCAGAACAGAAACGGTAACGTTTTCTTTTTGCAGACTGGAGGAAAGAAGCTTTTCTGCTGCATGCTTGGAGTACCCTTCAAAACAAATACTAAAATAGAGTTCTGTTTAGATATTTTTTTTAACTAACTTTAGTGTTTTTTCTAATTTTCTTGTTTAATTCTGCAATAAAGATGGCTTCTGGTAATGGGCTGTTCTGTAATGTATGCTGTTACTTGGCATAATCAGTTGAGTAGATTTTTGGCTTTTAATATCATAGTACTTATTATAAAAATAACAACAAAAAAATTGTAACAGAGCTACTTTCTGTCTGCTACCAAATTGGTAAATGCTTTATAATATATTAAACTGAATATGTGATGAACTAGCTAACTTTCTCATTTCATTTTGACTTCTCTAGAGAAGTTGGAGGTCGCACCACCGTCTCCAGGACAACTGAGACATGGTAAAATAAGAGTATTTGCTGAATAGTGGTTCAGTACTGTGCAGTCTTTGTGGTCGGGTTGTTTTGTCTTTCTTTATGAGCCATCGGTCTGTCCTCATCCCCGTACTGCTGCAGAGTAGAAGAAAA
>NW_011111944.1:0-324 GCF_000146605.3 Meleagris gallopavo
AAAATGTGTGCGTGCATGTATGTGTCTAAATTTCAATTGCAAGAGAATGCTACTAACGTCTGGTACTCATTTATGTTGTTGGACCAGAAGAGCTTTAGCAGGCCTAGTAAACATGAGTACTGAAGCAAGCTGTGCAAGCTGATGCCATTAACACTCACAAAAAATTTAACCCTTTGCATTTTTATATGTTCTTTACAAACATATAAACACTTTATATACATAAAAGAGCCTGAATGATGTCTCAGCAACTGCTGCTCTGCAGCACAGGGACACAACATCTAACAAAGGTCTTAGTATTGACAAAATGACTTATTATTTTATTAT
>NW_011111945.1:0-652 GCF_000146605.3 Meleagris gallopavo
GATGGAAGCCTGCATTGCTTCTAACTAAACGAGGCTTCAATAGGTATAATTCTGTATGTATTACAGAAGGTATAAGCCATGCAAGTTTCCATGCAATTACCACTCTTGAGAAACAGCAGAGAGCAAGCATATACCGGAAAGAAAACGGCACTTTCTAATTTTTATAAATGAGCCCAAACACATGCTTTTCCAACAAGAGAAGAAAATAGATCCATCAATGAACTAGATTCAGCCAAAATAACCAAACAAACTTCAAAACCATTCACTCCAGCAAGTTTTGACCCTTTTTTTCGTGGGTGCCCCATCCCTGGAGGTGCCCAAGGCCAGGCTGGATGGGGCCCTGGGCAGCCTGGTCTGCTGGGGGGCAACCAGCCACAGTAGAGAGTTTGGAGTTCAGTGATCTTTATGGTCTCTTCCAACCTAAGCCATTCTATGATTCCGACCTAAGGGAAAGGTTTTCCTCCTTCCTCATGCCAGCACTGCTGATTTGGGCTGTGTCACATATCTCTGAGTCCCTCACCCACCCCATGTCCCCAGCTGTAACCACAAGGCCACGTATTTGCACAGACATTCTGCATCTTTTACCTGCCTCCTCTCCTGCGTTTAACCCAGCAGTTTCCCATGAGGAGAACGAGGCACATGTTGCAAGTGG
>NW_011111946.1:0-487 GCF_000146605.3 Meleagris gallopavo
AGACTTCATTTCAGGAAGCTAATATGACTTTACATAAACCAAAAGCAGCTGTGTTTCGACTTACTATACGGTTTATCCCACAGGACAGTTCTCAGCTACCTTGAGTCAAGTACAGGATGAATAGTGGCCTCTAAGTGTTCATGAATAACCTGGGAAACCAGACTTGTCATATGGTTCTGGGACTCAGAGACTGTGTCTTTATCAATAAGTTAATTGGTGCCAAGGAATGTTCCCAGAAACTAGACCCAAGCTGTCTGTGTAGCTGCACTGCCAGGATGATCCTTTTGCCATGGAGCTGCAGACCTCTATTTTGATAGTTGAGATTTTGGATTTGCTTAACGATGGTAGCCCACAAAATTATTTCATCAGTTAGATTCTGACCTTTTCTAACTGACCACATGTCATATTTTAAAGCATGAGAGGTAGCTATTTTGCATTTGTACCAGCTGCACAAAGAACGCTGCATAGACAGGAATTCAGCAGAAAA
>NW_011111947.1:0-579 GCF_000146605.3 Meleagris gallopavo
GTGAGCTGGCAGCTCTCACAGGAAGCAAAAACTCGTGCCATACCGGTACGAGTTGCTGGGGCTTCTGTCCTGGCGCTCAGCTGGGAAGCCGGAGACGATTCCGCTCCACCCGCACCTGTCCACAAACACAGAGCAGCTCCTGTCACACTGGCCACGTACTGCTTTAGACTGCAATGCCAGCAGTGCTCCACAGCACTCTTCTCTCCCCTGCTCCACAGCAGCATCTGGCAAACAGCTGCTGGGTGCCTGCAGCACCGTGCCAGTCCAGAAAGGAACCGTGTGCGGAACTGTCTGCAGAAGGGAAGGGGCTGGAAGGGGACGGGAAGATCTGAAGCCCTTTCCTTTGGGATAGCCCCGTAGGAGGCTTATGGAGCAGATTGTGCTGAGCCTTTGGCAAGGCACTGCTTCTAGGCACAGCTGTAAGGAGAAACATTCCCATCGTGTGTTGTCATCTCGCTCTTCCTTAGGGACCTGCAGCGACTGGAAGGGGCTCAGCTGGCGCCGTGGCACCCAGACCTGGGTCGAAAGTTGCAAAGCTGGAGAGGTGGGCAGCTGGCTGGCACCCAGGCTGCTCGTGGA
>NW_011111947.1:8795-9174 GCF_000146605.3 Meleagris gallopavo
CACAGCAAAAGGAACACAAAGCTTTTAATTATGTATCATAAAAAACAAGGAGTAACAGAAACGACACTATGCCTAAAATTCCCATCCACAATAAGTAGAGCAGCCAGACAACGTCCCACCCCACTGCAATGCTGACTTTGCAGGACGGCTCGGTTGTGGAGGGGAGGGATGGGGCCGCTGGTGGTGCCCCTGGAACGCTGCCGCTGCCGCCTGGTGCTGCGGGGCTGGCGAGGAGCGCAGCTTACAGGTAGCCATACTGGTCGGCTATGGCCATGTCTGTCTCCCGCTGCACCAGGAACTGCACGGGGCCGATCTTCATCTGCCGGGCCGCCCGCTGCCGCTCCTCCTGGGCCAGCTTCTTCATGCGCTCCCGCTCGGG
>NW_011111948.1:0-476 GCF_000146605.3 Meleagris gallopavo
GAGATGAAAGGCGTCAAATGACAGGATACAGAGTGCTGAGAGCTGGCAGCAGAGGTTTCTTCTGCAGACATCTTGCTGGTTGTTTTAAGGTCTTCTGCCTCTAAGTGGCACCATGCTGAGTGATTGAACACTTGCTAGAATCTGTTCTACCTTTTATTGCAATGATTTATTACAGAGCTCCCAGTTTCCAAACTCTGAACTTTCACAAGCACTGCCTGGATGTCGGAGCCCTTTTGTCAGAAACACCAGAGCCTTCTGGAGTGATGGTCTCGGTACTACAAAATGCCTTTGGAAAGCCACGGCTCTTGAACCAGCACGGGGAAAGACTGAACTTTCATTTTTAGAGAAGGCTCTCACATCCCCAGGATCTGCAGTGAGAGGTACTCAAAACACAGCCAGGAGAAGCTTCTCTGCTGTAAATTTCCAGAGGTATCATAATCTTGCATAGTCCAGTTTATGGATTTGTATGTGCTTAA
>NW_011111949.1:0-537 GCF_000146605.3 Meleagris gallopavo
AGAATAGTTTCATAACAAGAATGGAGAAAAATATTTTCATACCACAGCAGGGATTACATAAAGGCAAAGTCTTACAATTCTGAAGTTATAAAAGATAAAATAAGTAGTCTTCTGTGTTCAAATACTTTGATTTACCATTGATACAATTCTAACCAGCTTGAAACATTTCAGATCACAATGCTTTGCTGCTTCTGCCTAGCTGCTTGTAAAAACTCGCCACTTACAAAGGATAGCAACAAATCTATTCACTTATACATGAAAAAATAACGTGAGCTTTAATTTAGTGTGGTATTAACACCAATGAAGACATAAGTCACCTGTTTACTCTAGATCTGCTAAAACATGTTTGTCTACTAAATATCAACAAAAAAAAATACTCACTAGGCTTCACTGTTGTAAAAACAGTCCAGTTTCTTTAGGTGAGCAGATACTTTGGTTCATAGAAAAAAAAGGACCATAACTTAAAAAAATTACTTGATACACATCAGCATTTCAGTACAGCAATAATTTTCATCCAGGATCTAAAGTGGATGGATT
>NW_011111950.1:0-509 GCF_000146605.3 Meleagris gallopavo
TTTGGAGTTTTGAAATCATCAGTAATTAAAAGAGACTGAAATAACTGGTCTGAAAGAAGAGTCAAGGATCCAACAAAATACTACAGCTAAAATGGCACGGCCTCTGTTTCCTCTGGCAAGTCAGGATCCCTAAAGAATGTCAGCGGGAGTAGTGCCTGCACAGATGAAGCTTGAGCTGCACCCTACAGTGGGGGATGTGAAGATAACTGGCAGGCTTTTCCTAGGAGATTCCTGGGTTAGAGAAGTGCCCACCATCACAGGCAGAGATTTGCACACGTGAAGACCTATAGATACATTAATGAAAAATTACTGAAAATTATTAAATTAGAACCTCAGGGAAACATGTTACGAACTAAAAGCCAATCTGCCTTGGGAATGAGGTGGAAGGATTTCAGGATTTGGCAAGTGTGCGTATGTGAAAGAGAGAAAACCCCACTTGCAGTTCACGTAGTGAAACTGCTGTGTTCAGCGACTGACCAGTGACTGCTTAGTGCAGTGTTTGAGGCAAG
>NW_011111951.1:0-520 GCF_000146605.3 Meleagris gallopavo
AAGGAGAAAGGTTTCTAACAATATCAAAAAAGCAAAAAAGACTCAAAAACAAAATGGCATCCTGCTTGTATCAGAAATAGTGCTGCCAGGAGAAGCAGGGAAGTAACCATTTCTCTGTATTCAGCACTGGTGAGGCTGTGCCTTATGTACTGTGTTCAGTTTTGGGCCCCTCACTACAAGAAAGACACTGAGGCCCTGGTGTGTGTCCAGAGAAGTGCAACAAAACTGGTGAGGGGTCTGGAGCATAAACTCCTCTTATCAGGAGCAGCTGAAGGAAAGGGGATTGTTTAGTCTAGAGAAGAGGAGGCTCAGAGGAGATCTCATCATTCTCTACGACTACCTGAAGGGAAGTTGTGGCCAGGTGCGAGTTGGCCTTTTTCTCCCATGTCACTAGCAGTAGGATTAGAGGGAATGGCCTCAAGCTGTGCCAGGGGAGATTCAGGTTGGATGTTAGAAAAAACTTCTTATCCAAAAAGTGGTTAGACACTGGAATGCACTGCCCAGGAAGTGGTGGAGTCAC
>NW_011111952.1:0-1249 GCF_000146605.3 Meleagris gallopavo
GATTCACTTTCTTCTCCCTTGCACGCTCCCAAGAAGAATGGTGCATCGTTGGGCTCCTCTGGAGAGCTTGCAGCCTTGGAAGCAGCTGAGTTTTGTGCATCTTCAGGCACAGATGCAGGCAGTTACCTTGTTTGCTCTTTGCCAGGACATGCTTGCCTTCTTGAGCCTTTCTTTGTGGGAGGGGAACATGGGTGTAGAGGCTGCATCAGTGTCTGTGCAAGCCGTGGCCAGCACCTGGGCCATTCTTGCTGGTGTTCCCAGGCTGCTGGTGGGTGCATGGAGCTCTGGTACTGCCAGCTGCAATCCGACTGTCGGGCTTCTGGCTGCAGCACAGCCCAGGGACGCAGGGTAGCCTTGCTTGGGTCTGACATGCAGAGGCATAAAAATGGGTGATGAGTCTTGCAGGACTGGCACCCCGCTCTCAGCTCTTGGTGCCATCTCCTAGAGGTGTAAAGTTCCCGGAGGACTTGGAGAAACTTCTGGGAGTCAGCAGTGTCTAATGCCCATGGCATGCACTCTTCCTCTTGGAGAAAATGTGGAGGCTGCTTCTTGCAAAGCGGGCAGCTTAGGGGCATTAGAAGATCCTGCTGCATGCCAGGGTGCAGCTGCCAGAATCATTGCCTACCTCAAGCGAGGCAGCAAGGCTGGAAGAGGCTGTCCACTTTGCCCACTGGCACTGTTGCAGGTCAGCGACAGCGTAATCTCCCACCCGTCTGCCTGCAGGAGATGCCGAGAAGAAACACCAAGTGAGCGTGGCCCTTCCCGCTCACGCTCCGCAGAACACCGAGGGCAGCACTCAGCCCAGGGGTGGCTGAGTGCAGAGGAGCTGAAGCGGAGGAGGGCTGGTCCCCACATGGCAGCCTCCACGGCCCGGCAGCCCATTGTGGCAGCTCTCCACACATGCCTGGGCAGCTGGCTGGGGGCCACCGGCGGCGAGTTGCAGCACATGGTGTAGCAGCGTGTGCAGGACAGAGAGCTGCAGGCCAGGGGCAGGGCGGGCCCAGGCAAGGCCACCAAGCCTGCCTGCCACCAAGCTCCGCAGCTTTCCCCTGGGAGGGGTGGCCCGGGCACAGCAGGACTCTGTACATGGAGCTGCTGGCTGAGCCGGTCGGGCTCAGCAGGCCCTCCCTGGGTTGGCTCTCACTTGGAGACAGAGATGGGCATGCTCAAGCTGTGTGGCCAGGATGCGTTCCTACTGGACAACATCTGCTCCTTCTCGCCTCATCACGGATTCTCCGGATTGCTGGGT
>NW_011111953.1:0-640 GCF_000146605.3 Meleagris gallopavo
GCTAGCAGTGTGTGGGTCAACAAGCAGTTCTATTATTAGCTGAGTAATGGTTGACAGTTGATGAATAATTGCAGTGTGGAAGTATTAGGGCTGCTCTGAATGTACTGCTTCTATTTTATTATACAGGACTGCAATGTCAGAGGCAGATGTAGGAGGTATGACAGTACAGGTTGCGCCTTCCTACCAAAATTGCATTATGTTTTGTTGTCATATAAAAGATTGAGGGACTGGCGGAGGTCATTGCCGAACCGCTCTCCATCATTTTTGAGAGGTCTTGGGTAACAGAGGAGGTCCCTGAAGACTGGAGGATAGCCAATGTCACTCCGGTCTTCAAAAAGGGCAAGAAGGAAGATCCGGGTAATTATAGGCCTGTCAGCCTCACCTCTGTCCCTGGAAAGGTGATGGAACAGCTTGTGCTGGATACCATCTCCAGACAACTGGGAGAAAAGGAGGTTATCAGGAGTAGTCAGCATGGGTTCACCAAGGGGAGGTCGTGCTCAACCAACCTGGTGGCCTTCTATGATGCTGTCACATGCTGGGTGGAGTGGGGGAAGAGGCGGTAGATGTAGTCTACCTTGATTTTAGAAAGGCATTTGATACTGTCTCCCACGACATCCTTATAACAAAGCTGAGGAAGTGT
>NW_011111954.1:0-591 GCF_000146605.3 Meleagris gallopavo
TGTGCACTCAGGGTTATAGCACTCCCGGCTCTCAGCCCAGGGCCCCCTGCATTCAGAGCCACCATGGGCCGCTGCTGTGCACTGCCGGCTTCGCTGCTGGGTGCCGTTGGAGCAGGTCACTGAGCACTGGCTCCATGGGCTCCACTCCTGCCACTGTCCATCCACTGTCACAGCAGGCACAAAAGAGATGGACACAACAAAGTTACTACCAAAGCAATGCAAGGCTTCACAGGTTTGTTCTAACGTAGGGATATCATCCTGGATAAACACAGCTCTTTGGGCTGAGCCAGAAGGAACTTGACTTACAATAGTCAAATACAGATCTTGTTGTGAGCTACTTTAAAATAATTTGAAATTATTTCCTTTCTTTCCTTTATGTTCTCATTTCCTCCTTTTCATCTCTTCAGATTTTACACTGATATAACAAAGGACGAATTATGACTTTGCTCATAAACTACACAATTTGAAAGTTTTTCTTTTTCTCTAAAAACAAGATCTTATTTAAAGGACTTGTCTTTTAAAGGCAAGAGTGGGACCAATCTTGTATCACATAAGCCCTGAGCCCTTAAAAGTGATTCTGTACAGCCACAG
>NW_011111955.1:0-450 GCF_000146605.3 Meleagris gallopavo
TGGTGGCAAGGAGCTGCACACTCCCTGTCTCCTACAGGCAGGAAAAGATACAGTTTTACTGCTTTCTCAATTTCTTAGTATTATCCAAGTAAAATTTGTAATTAAATGGACAAGGAATAATTACAATGTCCATATTCAGTAACACAAGTTAAACTTACCTTGCTTAATATAATAAGAAGTCTCATCAGGTTAATGAGTTTGCATCTAGTTCTACACCAACAATATTATTCATAAACATTCCCACTAAGCCCTCTGGAAACATTTTAAACACTGCAAGCAACAATGATACTCCTCCTGGCTCATACCTGAACATCAAATTCAATGAAACTTTCTTTTGTTGAAATGACAAGTCCTGGTACAATACACATCATCCTTGGTGTCCTGAATCAGAGTCAAACATGAGTCTAAAAAGCAGACTGCCTTTGCTCCTTAGGGCTGACTCAGTACTGC
>NW_011111956.1:0-409 GCF_000146605.3 Meleagris gallopavo
AAAGACTGCAGCAATTGAGTGTGCTATATATAGCATGTTTAGGGTTCTTTCTATAAGTGATGTGGGTGAAAACCACGCATGTTTGGGAATTGTTCAACTTGCTTATGATTACAGTAATGCTAAAGCAAATGTTGCAACCACTGTTCTGAAGACAATGGCTAATAATGTAAGGCAATGCACTTACCAGCTGCAAGAATCAATAAGAAGTTAGTAGACTAGTAGTTTACAAGCCTGTATCAGTACATGATTGATGGAGTAATTTTTGGAAACAATCTACAAATTAATTATTTTGTGAATAAAACAATATTAACCCTGCTGAGAAAAAAATTAAAAAAAAATTGCTTTGTTTTTTTTCTGTGATATATATTGAAGGCAGTAGATGATCATAATGAAATAAAATTACTAGATA
>NW_011111957.1:0-583 GCF_000146605.3 Meleagris gallopavo
GAAATGGAACAGAGAAGTCTTCTGGGGAACTGCAGTTCATTCTTCTCTTCTGAGACACGTAACAAAACTATCAGCAATCCATAGAAGAAGAGAATTAACTCTTTAACTACCAATACACTGCATGCTTTTATGATGTGGAATACTGACAACAAAAATCATAAAACCATGACAGCCCATCTACATTGAGCTAGGCTGACTTCACTTGCCTCCTCCAGACTTGATCACTGCCTGAGCTGAGGCATCGGCCTCACCAGTGCAATTCTGCCTTTAATCACAGCACTTCAAAGAATCCTTCATTAGAGAATGGGCACATCATAAATCTGGAAATGCAGAGGTGGCACTGCAGGAAACCAAAAACCAGCCCACATAATGAGAAGGGACATCTTGCATTGAAAATTAGCTACTCGGAAAATTGTGGCCTGTATCAACCACGCCTGTGGACCTGCAGCAATGAAGGACCAATATAAAAGGCAGCCCGTTCCCATCTCTGACATCAGCTTCTCTTGCCTTCTCCTTGTTGGGAACCAGGTAAGTGTGAAGCCCTCTCTCCTGCTCTTAACTGAATAGAAATGTTATCAGATAG
>NW_011111958.1:0-343 GCF_000146605.3 Meleagris gallopavo
ATCTTCAGGACGCATCAGGGAGCTAGCAGGCTGCCTTAGTTGCTGTGAGCAGCAAGCTCTGAACTGCAGAACTGCTCACATATGTCAGGAAGCCCTGACCTTACAGTGAAGTAGGTAAGGATGGACACCCACTTACTGAAGGGCTGCACATAGTGGAAGAGCCCTGCAAACACTGGTGGCCTTCAGCATTCTGGAGGCTTTCCCTAGCAGCAGGTGAACATGCAGGATGAGACGCAATGGTCACTTCTGTAATAGATGCTGGGGGCAACCTTGGCCTCAGAGCACCAGTGCAGCTTTGGTACGGCAGCACAGCTTCATGCCCCTGGCATCTGCGTGCTTGCAA
>NW_011111959.1:0-745 GCF_000146605.3 Meleagris gallopavo
ACAGCTCAGGCTGAGCGGTGACCAGGTGAGCTGGGTTTGGCGCTGGGTGGCTGCCGGGAGGTGTCTCAGCAGAAAGCTGGGCTGGGGAGGAGCGCCCAGCTGAAGCGGTGCCCTTCTGAATGGCTGTATTCTGGGAAAATGGGTTCTTGTTGAGATTCCATCCCACGTTTCGGTGAGGATGATGAAAAGGCATTCCTCCCCTGAGAAATTGCTGCCGGGCCCCCACCTTCATGTCGGGCCTTTAAAAGGAAGCAGAGCGCAGACTTCATAGGGTGCAACTTGTGCCTCACTGCTCCGTGCATGGCTTGGTGTGCCATACCCAGCAGGTGTTTCAGCAAGCCGCGCTGAAGTCATGGCAGAGAGAGCCAAGTGCTCAGCTGGGGACACGGACGGTCAGCACACCTGTGGGGGAAAAGGGGACCTGGGGGCACTTGCTGACAGAAGCCATGGCAGTCAGGCACAAGCTGCAGCTAGTGATGGGCAGCTGATTTCCAAGCATTGCCTTCCTCAAGAGACTACATTGCATGGCAGAAGAAAGCTGGGAAAATGCTTCTTCCTCATGATTTGTCCCTTGTTGATCCTTTCTGTAGGGTTCCTGTCCAAAAGGAGAACTCCGGAATCAAGGCAGCTGAAGATTGCAGTTGCAGTGCTGTAGGGGATGTCAAGTAAGCATCCATTTGGAGTGCAGGAAGGGGCAGTGAGAAGTGTTGTGTCAGTTGGTGTTGGGCTGTCAAAGCAGCATCTT
>NW_011111960.1:0-552 GCF_000146605.3 Meleagris gallopavo
TACAGCAATGAGAGAGAAGAAGGAATAGGAGTGAGAAGAGGATGTAGAGAAAAAAATGAAGCTTGGGAAGGAGTGGGGAAATACAGGGATAAAAATGCTTTACAGATAGAAAAAAGGAAATAAAAATTTTCAGAAAAATAAGTTGCTTTCATATCATGGGTACATTTTATTTTACACAGAAATTTTGACGATTATAAAGAGACATCAGATTGTTCTGGTTTCAACTGGTGGGAAGGTGAACTCCAACAAACAGCTCTGTCAGTTCTTTCTCAAATTAAGAGGGGAACTAAAAAAAAAAAAGGAAAAAGTGCTCAAAGAATTGAAATAAGGATAGATATATAAGTCAGCATGAAAGATGAAACTCAGAATAGGGAAATAAATAAAATATATTGTCTATTACTAACAGAGCAGTGAGAAACTAAAATCAAATAAAAAAAACTACCTTCCTGTTTTGGTTCCTTTCCCCTTAAGGGAACAGGGAATGGGAAATTGAGATTGTGATCAGTCCATAAAGCTTCATCTCTGCTACTCTTCTATGGTCACTCTGCCCCT
>NW_011111961.1:0-601 GCF_000146605.3 Meleagris gallopavo
CAGCGTAATATTTTGGTGACAACGCGTGTTTGCAAGGCTGTGAGCCAGAGAGTTTAATCTGTGGCCTTTTTCAGCGGAGGGAGTTACTGTTACTGGGGACATCACATCTTCAGCTTCGTTAGGCATCATTACCACGAGGAAGAAGGGAAATAAAATTCTTCTCACGTGTAGCAAACTGGGGCCAAAGGAAAGCATGAGGCTCAACTTCAGTCCTGAAAGCACGGTGGGCTGTAACCACCCTAGAGATAGCTGGGCTGACTTTCATTACTGCAGTCTTTCATGCTGATTTTCATACTAGGGATGATCCATGCCATCTATTTTGGTGCCTCCCTGTAGCTATGTAAGGTAGGAAGCTGCTTTTGCTGCGATCCATCCGTAGCCAACAGAGGAAAGCTCTCTGAGCTGCCTTTAGGTTTCTCTGGCTGCACAGAAGGATTCGGTTCCTAACTTAGACCCTTGAAGTTGACGATATAAATCCCCCTGCATTCATACATCAAGTATGTCAAGATTAATGTTCCTCTCTTGACAACTAAGAACCTCATCCTCTCCTGCAAGAATAAGGCCTCCAAAGGCTCTGAATCAAACCCATCAACAAATAGAA
>NW_011111962.1:0-427 GCF_000146605.3 Meleagris gallopavo
CGCAGCCTGACTTTCGGTTCTCCTTAGAATTTATTCAAGCCAGGCATCACCTGCACTGCTTTGTGCCCCCAGGAACACAGTACAGGATCCTGCTTTGGGACAGCAACCTAAGGGGATGTTTGTTCTGTAAGGATCACGGCCAGGCTCAGGTTGGTTAGGGATCTATCACACACTGTTCTGAGCACAAGATTAACATACCATTAACATGACTTAGAGCCCTCACTGCCTTTAAATAGTACAATTTTCAAGAGCCTCTGACTTGGGAGGTTAGATCTCACTTTTGGAACTGGCTCAAGAATACCAATAGCATTTGGCCATCCTATGGAAAGCAGTGAGCAGGGCTGAGGTATTAAGGTGATTTGTTCAGTTTCATGCTATGGAGCAAGCCAACATTGGATCCTGGTCACCAAGTAGACACCTTTACCCT
>NW_011111963.1:0-537 GCF_000146605.3 Meleagris gallopavo
GGCTAGAAGCTTTTAGGAATTATGCCTATTTTTAGGACTTGTTTTAAAAAAAGATTAGATTTGCCTTTTTTATAGTACTGTGCATTGTGCTTCTGTCCATTTTTGTGCTAGGCAGTATTACTATTTGTAAATTTATTTATATTTATTGTTATGAAGAGAAACTATGTAAACTGAGCACTGTTCAAATTCTTTTAAATGCTGCAGTAACCTGTTTTACATCAACTAAGTTATTCACCTTCAAAAACACAACTTTAATCGCTGTTTGTTACACTACATTTCTTTTAAATAAGCACTTTCGATACTGTGAAACTCATTGTTTGTTTTCTTTTCTTAAATTCAGAGACCAAATATTGTAACTGTACCATACCAATTCAGACCCGCCTTCCCGTTCTGATTAGCCCAAGTAAAATTGTTCCTAATTCAGATTTTTAGGTTTACATACTCCACTTTATACTTGGTTTCACACGATGCAAAGAAAGAAATTGTATGAAACATCCAACAGTTAAAAAAAAAAAGCTGGAAACTACATTGAAATTT
>NW_011111964.1:0-475 GCF_000146605.3 Meleagris gallopavo
GCTGGCTGTTCTTCAGAGGTGACTGTACAGCATGGACAGCTGAGTGAAAGGAATGGTAATCTCACGCATCCAAAGAATTAAATGCCTTTCAAACCTGCTGGCAGTGCTGTTACTCGAAACGGTGATAGGAAGAATCGCCACTTTTCATCGTGGAGAATCCTAATCTTGCTCTGCATGGAGAATGTAAAATGAAGTATTATGGCATAGTTAGACACGAAGGCTCTAATTTTAGTAAGCCCATGCAATAGGCTGTTAAATGACTATATTTGTTTGAATCTTGACAATGGCATGTGGAGGTAATTTTGAATTTCTGATGCTGTGAAGAAAGGATCTGTTGCCATACATGCCGAATAGTAGTAACACATCTGAACTTTTAATGAGTATAATTGACGTGGAGAAAAATACCCACATCCATATAGATAGATGAAGAACATGCCTGAGGCTGCAGTGCATGGCTGAGAAGACAAGAGAGCAG
>NW_011111965.1:0-467 GCF_000146605.3 Meleagris gallopavo
GTGCGTAAGAACTTCTTCACGGTGAGGTGACGGAGCACTGGAACAGGCTGCCCAGGGAGGTTGTGGAGTCTCCTTCTCTGGAGATATTCAAGTCTCGCCTGGACGCCTACCTGTGCGACCTGGTGTAGGGAACCTGCTTTGGCAGTGGGGTTGGTCTCGATGATCTCTAGAGGTCCCTTCCAACCCCTACAATTCTGTAATTCTGTGATTCTCTTAACATAGAAGGCAAATGCCCCACACTTCTTTCCCTGCCTATCTCTTCTGTAAAGCTTGCAGCCCTCAATCATCATACTCAGTCACTGAATCATCCCACCACATCTCTGTGATTGCAATTAGGTCATATGATTCTAATTGTGTCATGGCTTCCAGCTCTTCCTGCTTATTACTCAGGCTGCATTCTTTGGGGTAGAGACTAATAGCTGGGTTATTGGCAATGTTATGTTCTTTGAGGTGTCCTCATGAGATCC
>NW_011111966.1:0-349 GCF_000146605.3 Meleagris gallopavo
ACTTTGGCTTTCCAGATGAAAGAAGTTCTTCCAAATGTCTGTTTTCCAGGCTCCAACTTTTGCATCCTAACAGCAGAAGCCTGTATACATTTAGGGAGGAACTAAGCACGCTTAGGAATAATAAATCATGTGCATCATCTGGTACAATGGGGAACTTTTCATTATAGTACGAAATTATAACATGACTCTCTAAGCTCTTAGAATTATCTTCCTTCTTTTCACCAGAATGTTTTACCTCTTGGGGGATTCTCTTGCCTCTGAAAATCCATCTTGGCAGGACTAGGTTTTATTTTGGCTGAGATTGCTTATACAGCCTGAGACAAAACATGGTAGATCATGACTCCCAACC
>NW_011111967.1:0-489 GCF_000146605.3 Meleagris gallopavo
GTAGATCAGGATGCCTGGGGCCCTGGACATCTTGAACATCTCCAGGGGTGGGGCATCCCCATCTTCTCTGGGCTGCCTGTTCCAGACCAGCTCCATGCCTCACATCACGATCCATGGAATGTTAGAAATTCCTTCCAAATGTTGAATGTAAAACTCTCTTTCAGTTTATTATCATTCATCCTTGTTCTATTATTCAGAAATGATGTAAGAAGTCAGTCACGAACTTTTTATTTGAACAAGACCACAGCTAGGAGATATACAGAAGGCATTGTCCAGAGTAGTGCCTCCACATTTCAGATCCCCAATACAAGGAAGATGATTGCAAGTGGGAGTTGATAAAAATATGTTAACACTTTCCAACTTCAAATATTCTCATGTGTCCTCTCTTTATATGCTGAAAACACTCATATTTGAGGGATACTGTGTCTTCTATTTTTATTTATTTTTATTTTATTTTATTTCTATTTCTATTTCTATTTCTATTTCTAT
>NW_011111968.1:0-752 GCF_000146605.3 Meleagris gallopavo
GCAAATGGAAGCAGCCTGTCTCCATGGGGAAAGAGGGTTCTAGCCGAGGAACTGGCGGGACTTACTGACAGGTGTTTAAACTAGGTATGAAGGGGGAAGGGAACAAAATGAGGACCGCTGGGACTGAAGGGGCAGTTCGAGGCTCCAAACAGAACTTGATGGGTGGAGACAGTAGAGTTCAAAGGCTTGGAGAGGGGTGGGGGGATGCTGCTTCTCTTAAGTGCCTGTATACTAATGCGCCTAGCATGGGAAATAAACAGGAAGAGCTGGAGTGCTGCATGCGGTCATGAGGTCATGATCTCATTGCGATCACGGAGACATGGTGGGACAGCTCGCATGACTGGAATGTTGTCATGGAGGGCTATGTGTTTTTTAGGAAAGATCGGCTGGCTAGGCGGGATGGTGGATGCTCTTTATGTGAGAGAGCAGCTAGAATGTATTGAACTTCACTTGGGGGAGAGTGATGTAGCAGTGGAGAGCTTATGGGTGAGAATCAAGGGGCAGGCTGGTAAGGGTGACACTGTTGTGGATGCGTACTACAGGCCCCCTGATCAGGATGAGGAGGCTGATGAGGCCTTCCATAAGCAACTGGATGTAGCGTCACGTTCCCAGGCACTGGTGCTTATGGGGGACTTCAATTATCCAGATATTTGCTGGATGACCAACATGGCCAGGCACGCACGGTCCAGACGGTTCTTGCAGTGCGTTGAAGACAACTTTCTGATGCAGGTGGTGGAGGAACCGACGTGGGG
>NW_011111969.1:0-326 GCF_000146605.3 Meleagris gallopavo
AAAAAAATCACTTGGTAATGGGAGCACTGAAAAATCTTGTGAAACATTACAATAATACTCCAGTAGGGTTTGAAAACCTTTGCAACAGTGAGAGATATAAGCATACATTCTTCTTCTACTCTACATATTTAAAACAAACAAACCAACTTAATTTCTTTATAGTATTTTCATGAGGAATATCATAAAAATGTAAATACTATTTAAAAAAGAAATTCTCAGAAAACATCTTTTTCCTGAAAAGTACGAAGATCATTCTTTTCTGTATCTGCACTTGATCACAGGTAAGTAGAATAATCTTCTATTAAATTTTGTACTGTCTTGCAAAA
>NW_011111970.1:0-453 GCF_000146605.3 Meleagris gallopavo
CATAGCAGATTTTTGAAATACTACCAGGGATGAAAGCTAATTTTGTAGAGTGAAGAATGAGTTTTGTGGCTTTTAGATATATTTATTTAAAATTTCCTTCTTAGAGGTAATTACTTAAATAGATAAGCTACGTTGGCAGATATTTTGGGATAAATAGAGCAACATCGAGTAAAGCAGAATATTTTTCAGAGAAAAGATTTTTTCCTTAAGAAAAATGAATCCATGTAAATATTTTATTCAAATGTGATGTTTTATATGTCCAGGCAAGATTGTATGTAGGGTTACTCTAAAACATTTAGCAAATGTCCAGCCTGTTTGTTGATCTTAGAGTGTTGCAGTGTTTAAAATGCATTTGGTGTATTGTAAAGTCGACGTTTAAGAAAAAGACAAACCCATATTTATTAGTGTATTTTTAAATTATTGATAATTAACTGTTATTTGTATAGATGAGAA
>NW_011111971.1:0-751 GCF_000146605.3 Meleagris gallopavo
GACCTGAACGTACTCAAAGGGTGGGATGAGGACTTCTGCCTGCTCAAACAGGCTCTGGTCAGATCTGCCCTTATCTCAGCCCTCCAGATCCCACATTGAGCACCAAAAAGCAGCCCTGTGGCTTTACCTTCCTCTCCAAGACTCCACATGTCCTCCTGAGCCAGATCTTGTGGGAATCCCAGCCTAACAATGCCACCACATCCACTACAGCATCAGGAACACCCACTTCATGGCACAACAACGGTCCACGTTGTCCAGTTCACCTCCTCCAGCCTCCAGAAGAAGGTCGCTGAGTCTTTTGCCCAGGAGACCTTCTTCTCAGTGGAGCCCTGCCATGCTGTCCCCATCCAAGACTTCTCCTTCCACCCTGATGAGGACAAAGAAGTCCTCTTTGCACCCTTTGAGACTATGGAGGTCACCATAAGAAACAGAGGGAAAAACCTTCATCCATCTCCATTCCCAGTGCAAAAACAGCACCTACAACTTTGAACTCGAGGAGGGTGCAGGCTGCCAGCAGGACTCTCACGGAGGAAACATCTCTGCTGTTGGGGAACCTGTGGATATTTGGGAGTATGGGGAGCTGGAGGAATTCAGAGCTCTGCAAAGCCATGGGGTGTGGAAGGGAAGGGGAGTAGTGGGACGGCAGCAGGGGGGTAGAGAGTAGTAGGGGTAGGGAGCTGCTCTGTGCCCTGCTATCCAGGTCCCATGGGCTGTGTTGCAGGGAGGGGGCAAGGAGAACCTGGTCATGCAG
>NW_011111972.1:0-923 GCF_000146605.3 Meleagris gallopavo
TTTTTTTAAATTTATGAATCTGTTTTCACACTTGATAAAAGATTCTGATGTATGTAACTAGAGAAGCTAGCCTTCCAGCTCTCAAACTTCTGAAGAATTATAAAAATTCAAAATCTTTCCAAGCATTTGGTAATTAAATCAAATTCCTTGAGCTGAAAGTGAGTAAAGTACTTTTGCAGATTAGACTGCTCACTTGTGCCTCTAATATGTAAGGCTGCACTGAGCAGAAACTGATGTCTGGGTGCTCGGAGATGCTCTCTGCACTGTGATGGCTGCTGTTCAGCAAAGGAACTAGTTTTTTAACTGATTACCTTGCTCGAGTCTTGGTTTTCGTTTTATCATTCTTCTCAATAATGGCGCTTGAAAATCCTTCCAAGGTAGCTGAATAAGCTAAAGACTGCATATCATCAATGAACAGAGAAACAAAAATCATCTTTATTCCTCTAAGCAAATCTGGATGTTAAATCAGCTAGACCCCAACTGCTTTACATTTCTAACTTAAGAAATAGAAATGTGGTACATGCTGAGAAGCTCTGACTGCAGGAAGCTGTTAAAATAATGAGCAATTTATTTTGAGGGATAAGAAGTGTTTAGGTTTTACTATCTACAATGAGGAAAAACAAAAGTAATACAATTAAAGTATATGACATTAGAATGGTGTGAAATCTGTGTGAATGAGGTCAGAAGAAAAAATCCAAATATATTTTCTGATGCAACTCTGCTGAGAAATAAGAGTTGAATTTTTCAGGTAACTCAAGCAGGTTTTATAATCATGAATTTTATAAAGACCAAATCATTCTATTGCTTTTCTACACTTTGTGTTCCTCAGCTTTATTATGTTAATCCAAGGCCCGATTCTTTCACTACTGTTCATACTGAAATAGCCACCTCATTCAAATGGCTCCATTAATGCCTATAGGCTC
>NW_011111973.1:0-485 GCF_000146605.3 Meleagris gallopavo
GTTACTGTTACTGGGGACATCACATCTTCAGCTTCGTTAGGCATCATTACCACGAGGAAGAAGGGAAATAAAAATTCTTCTCACGTGTAGCAAACTGGGGCCGAAGGAAAGCATGAGGCTCAACTTCAGTCCTGAAAGCACGGTGGGCTGTAACCACCCTAGAGATAGCTGGGCTGACTTTCATTACTGCAGTCTTTCATGCTGATTTTCATACTAGGGATGATCCATGCCATCTATTTTGGTGCCTCCCTGTAGCTATGTAAGGTAGGAAGCTGCTTTTGCTGCAATCCATCCGTAGCCAACAGAGGAAAGCTCTCTGAGCTGCCTTTAGGTTTCTCTGGCTGCACAGAAGGATTCGGTTCCTAACTTAGACCCTTGAAGTTGACGATATAAATCCCCCTGCATTCATACATCAAGTATGTCAAGATTACTGTTCCTCTCTGACAACTAAGGACCTCATCCTCTCCTGCAAGAATAAGGCCTCC
>NW_011111974.1:0-472 GCF_000146605.3 Meleagris gallopavo
CACTGCTACTAATATTAGTCAATTGTTAAGGCATTCCTTGTCTTCCACAGCAGCCTCAGGAATTGGCAACATGTTGCTTCTTAAAGAATGAGGGAGTAAAGATATTTTCATGTTGCCATAGTCAAAAAGCACTAGCTATTCATCAGGAAACAAACAAACAACAAATCACACAAGACACCGATTACCTTGGCTGTAGCATTGCAAACACCGACATGATGGCTCTGAAGCAAACTGCATATTAGTAGCAGCTTTTAAATCACAAGATTTTAAAAATAAACTTGTCAATGTTCTTTGCCTTGGGCTTTTTAATCTCTCCAAAGTCACTCTAGATGTATGAGAAACAAAACATCTGACACATAAATTGTGGAAAATACCCAATTTAAGCCTCTGCCAACAGTCTCCAGCTGGGCCTGGCCAGGTCCCCTGAGGGTTGTACAGTCACTGCCTGCCTTGCTGGAAGCTGTGGTGCTTC
>NW_011111975.1:0-572 GCF_000146605.3 Meleagris gallopavo
AATAGTCTTTAAGTGTGATTAATCAAGTCAGCATTCCCTTTTCATGCAGAGCAGTAATTGCTAAGTGCAAATTAAAGCATATATAATATGACATATGATACTTAATCTGTAGACAAATTTTATTAAGGTTTAAGTCAAATTTTGTTAAATGACTTAATGTTAAGCTATATTCAGTGGGTATCTTTATGTGCGTGCCCTAAGGGAAAGGAAAAATATACTTGTATTTCAAACGCCATTGATAATCCATTTGCTTAACCAAAGAAAGAGTAGCAATAATAGCATGTTTGTAAGAATAAATACAATAGATTCACAAATCATAGCATACAGTTTAAAATAGGATAGTTCTACACATATTCTCAAAAACAAACAAAAATAAACATGACATCTCAAGCCTAATTCTTTTTCAACATAATGCACAACAATCCTTCACAATGATAACAGAACTGTATTCACTACTAGAGTCATCTGATGCGACTCTAATGACTTTAATAATTGTTGGCAACTGTTGTGAAATCCATTGCCACCAAAAGAGGGGACAAGAAAATTCCCCCAGAAGGGGGATTTAAGGATGA
>NW_011111976.1:0-386 GCF_000146605.3 Meleagris gallopavo
TTCTCAGCAGGCAGACCTGCACAGCAAGCATAAAAGCCAAATAAATTAAAAAAAATGGCAACCCCAAAACCTAGCATAAAGATAAAAAGAAAAAAAGAAAAAGATTATGAACTGATAAAATGGGTACATGTGCTGAGTCCCTTTGAAAAAGGAGGAAGTTATAGCCTTAAGGAAAGCTGCTCAGGTTTCAATGGACATGGTGATCATTTATAACTCCTTGCCTTTAAGTAAAAAGTGTTTTATGGTATCTTCCTCTTCCTATTACTTCATAGTGGGAGTTGGGGCAACGGCTGTTATTTACAGATATTAACTAGATCACAAAAAACAACAGTTCTTTATCGCTCCCTTTGAAATCTGGTGGGATTCACAGAAACTTAATTAGAAAC
>NW_011111977.1:0-456 GCF_000146605.3 Meleagris gallopavo
GAGCCCCCAGTACCAAGAAAGACAGAGAGCTGTTGGAGAGGGTCCAGAGGAGAGCCACGAAGATCACAGAATCACAGAATCACAGAATTGTAGGGGTTGGAAGGGACCTCTAGAGATCATCGAGACCAACCCCCCTGCCAAAGCAGGTTCCCTACACCAGGTCGCACAGGTAGGCGTCCAGGCGAGACTTGAATATCTCCAGAGAAGGAGACTCCACAACCTCCCTGGGCAGCCTGTTCCAGTGCTCCGTCACCCTCACCGTGAAGAAGTTCTTACGCACATTCGTGCGAAACTTCCTGTGCTGCAGCTTATGTCCATTTCCCTCGTCCTGTCTCCACGTACCACTGAAAAGAGACTGGCCTCACTGCTATGGCCGCCACACCTCAGATATTTATAAACCTGGATCAGGTCCCTCTCAGTCTTCTTTCTCAAGCTAAACAGACCCAGTTCACTCAG
>NW_011111978.1:0-526 GCF_000146605.3 Meleagris gallopavo
AATTGTAGGGGTTGGAAGGGACCTCTAGAGATCATCGAGACCAACCCCCCTGCCAAAGCAGGTTCCCTACACCAGATCGCACAGGTAGGCGTCCAGGTGAGACTTGAATATCTCCAGAGAAGGAGACTCCACAACCTCCCTGGGCAGCCTGTTCCAGTGCTCCGTCACCCTCACCGTGAAGAAGTTCTTACGCAAATTCGTGCGAAACTTCCTATGCTGCAGCTTATGTCCGTTTCCCCTCGTCCTGTCTCCACGTACCACTGAAAAGAGACTGGCCTCACCACTATGGCCGCCACACCTCAGATATTTATAAACCTGGATCAGGTCCCCTCTCAGTCATCTTTCTCAAGGCTAAACAGACCCAGTTCACTTAGCCTTTCTTCATAGGGGAGATGCTCCAGGCCCTTCACCATCTTTGTGGCCCTCCACTGGACTCTTTCCAAGAGATCCCTGTTCTTTTTGTACTGGGAGCCCAGAACTGGACACAGTACTCCAGATGAGGCCTTACCAGGGCAGAGTAGAGGGG
>NW_011111979.1:0-512 GCF_000146605.3 Meleagris gallopavo
ACAGTGTATTTGTAATGTAAGTATATTTATTAATGATACATTAATATTGTTATTAAGGTTCATATTTACAGATTTGAAAAATCTTCATTACGTTTTCTTTCAAAAAAAATCCCTATGAATAATCTCAAAGTCAAAAATATTCTCATGGAAACAAATGAGATATTATTTCACAGTTGTATTTCCTCTCATCCACGTATATGCCTTTTTAACCAACATGTATCATGTCTGCATTCAGCAGTGACATGGAAACCAGAGGCTAAAAGCTCTGGAATAACAAACACCTGGGTTAGCAAATAGCCCAGAAACTAGTGCAAGGGGAGAGTGCTTCCAAATGCAAACTTCTCCACCAGAATTGTGTGTTGCACCATTAATGACCCCGATCAGCATTAGCTGTGGCTCTGCTCTAAGGCATAAACCTCAAATGGCAAGGCAAACAATGCCCTGAAGACTTCCTAACACTGAGAGGTCAACTGGTCAGCACAGCAATAAAGGACACGTAGCAAGTTGCAAAC
>NW_011111980.1:0-574 GCF_000146605.3 Meleagris gallopavo
AGGTGGGGAATGGCAAAAAACAAAAACCACCTGGGAATTCTCGCAAGCACTGTGAATGTGGAAATAACCACCTCCTGGCACCACCAAAAGTGGCATCAGTACGATGCAGGACGTGGCAAAGACATGTGAGTCAACCTGATGGGGCTAACAGAAAAAGGGCCTCAGAGCTGGGGCACTGCTGCAGCCATCTCCCCAGAGGCCCAGGGAAGAGGAAAAGGGAAGACGTTGCCTTGTGCTTACCGAGAACTTGTCGTACAGCTGGTGGGTGAGCAGAGGGTTCGGGAGCTCCCTGAAGTACATCTTGCAGAGGGAGCTCACGCTGTGAATGTCGCGGACGGTCAGCTCCGGAATGTGCTCAGACTCAAATTCACAGCTGGACAGGAGGACACAAAATGGTTGAGAAAGAGGAAAGCAAGTAAAAGCCACCCACCTGCAGTCCAGCTGTGTCAGTCGCAGCACTCTTACCGGAGGCGCTGGACGTTGGACGCGACGCCGGACAGGCGGTATATCCCCTGCACCACGCCATGCTGCTCAAGGAACTCAGCGCAGCTCTGGAGGACCTGGGGGACTAAAG
>NW_011111981.1:0-558 GCF_000146605.3 Meleagris gallopavo
CAATAGCACAGTCCATGCTGTACCAAATATCGTTTGCTATCTACACCAAAATAGATCTTAAAGTATCGTGTCCCTCTGGGTTTCAGTAATACCTGTGAAATCATTAGTCTCATCCCGAATTAAATTATGAAAGCTACAAACAGTACTATCTAACTATCTTTACCAAACAGAAATATCTCTATCACAAAACAGTCCCATATTTGTGAGAGAGATCTACCAGCAGAAGTATTTCTGGTCACATTTTATGTCTCACAGTCAATTATTTCATTCCTGTCTAGTCTTCCACAGTGTCCTACCATAGAAATAGAGAAAAAAGCAGGTCCTGACACTCATGTAGTCTCAGAGCCACACAGACTATTGCACAGAACTGGTGTCTGAGTCCTCTGTTTCCCAGGGAATCACGCTGTCTTTCTTCTCTCCCTGCAATCAGCCCTAACATCCATTAGTTATTTTGCCTATTGTGCCCTCTGGTATTCAAATGTTTCCTTACAGTTTCTTTTTGCCCCTCATCTGCAAATTTCATGTTGTTCTGGAACCTTTTCCTTTACTCTCATACCC
>NW_011111982.1:0-451 GCF_000146605.3 Meleagris gallopavo
TGAAAGACCTCATAACATAAGCTTTGATTTAGCAGAGCAGTTAAGCATGCAAGAGCCTATAGGTACATACATAAGCAGTGGGTTTGTTATTGAAGATGAAAAGGATATACAAGTGCTTTGCTGAACTACAGCTGTAGTGAATTCTTTTCAGAAAGATAATAAGAACAGCGAGTGATCTTTTTTTCTCCATTTCACCCCCCACCTTAGTCAGGATTTATCACTTAAATTACAGCTTAGTTACTGGTATGTCTCTGACAGATTTAAACTTTTGCTTTATATGACTAATTTGTACATAGCTTCTACTATTGTCCTTTTCTAAATGACATCAGGGTTTTGGATTTTTTTTTTTTTTTAATCTTCTTACTACATTGGGTAGGGGAGGAAAATAAAATGGTCACAAATCTTCTGCTTTACTGACTTCTTCCTTAACTGTAGTAATCAGAAAGGTTTG
>NW_011111983.1:0-534 GCF_000146605.3 Meleagris gallopavo
CACGTTTACTCTTTTCTGTTAATTTACAATATATGCACACTTACTGCACACAAGATGTTAGCAAACTTTATTTTTAAACTCTTTTTAAAAATGCTCATTAATACTCTTCCTGGGTGTGATTCGTGTACAATTCAAGCAATTATAAATGCAAGACAAATTAAAATCTTATGTATTCATAACTAAGTATTTTTTTATTTTCTGTCATGATTACTGATTTTTTGTTCATAATTTGTCCTTTAAGGACATAGTAAAATATCAAGAGAAATACGTTTTGAGAGACTAACACTTAGGAAAGGTAGTATTAAGGATAGATACAGAAGCTTGCTCAGGGTAAAGGTAAAAATGTTTGTATTAGCTTACATATTGGCTCTACTGATAGATGCAATGGGAGTTATAAAAGCTTTTTCTAAAACTTCATTAATGAATTTAGCTGTCAAGCAAAGTGATTTCTGCAGAGATCTTATCTGGTAAGCTAATGATGAATGAAACCACTTTCATTCACCAGGTAGCTTTGATTTGTATTGTTTAGTATTA
>NW_011111984.1:0-528 GCF_000146605.3 Meleagris gallopavo
CCATTACCTTTTGTTGCCGTACGGCAGATTGCAGTAGAGAAGCAATCTGCCAGAGCGGCCTCTAACATGGTAGTGCATGTGAAGCAACAGTGAGGAACTGAATACCTCCATGTGAAAAAAAATCATCCATTGACATTCACTGACGCTGAACATTTACGGAGACCAAACAGTGGATTTGAGCACTTGTTCCAAGTTTTGTCTTAATGAAAATTAATCCCTTAATTAACCAGGGATGACTCAGCTCATTCTTTTAATGAGAATGAGAATTCACTGCCTCCATGAACTGAGAATTTAGTAAGTTGAATACCTGCTATTTAATGTTATCTGTAATACTGATGAAATAGAAAATATGTCAGGATCTCTGTAAAAAAATAGGGGTAATTCCCAAGTTAAAATGAAAAACTTGACTTATCTCTTAAGTATAACTTTGCAGTATTTTCAGTGAATGCTTTAACAATGGTAATGAAACATGTATGGATGCATTCATGAAAATTTTGCAATACGACCATACATAAAACATCTTTGTTT
>NW_011111985.1:0-511 GCF_000146605.3 Meleagris gallopavo
CAGGTTGGCCATGAGCCAGCAGTGTGCCCTCGTGGCCAAAAAGGCCAATGGCATTCTGGGGTGCATTAAGAAGAGCGTGTCCAGCAGGTCGAGGGAGGTGATCCTCCCCTCTACTCTGCCCTGGTAAGGCCTCATCTGGAGTGCTGTGTCCAGTTCTGGGCTCCCAGTACAAAAAAGACAGGGATCTCTTGGAAAGAGTCCAGCGGAGGGCCACAAAGATGGTGAAGGGCCTGGAGCATCTCCCCTATGAAGAAAGGCTAAGTGAACTGGGTCTGTTTAGCCTTGAGAAAAGACGACTGAGAGGGGACCTGATCCAGGTTTATAAATATCTGAGGTGTGGCGGCCATAGCGGTGAGGCCAGTCTCTTTTCAGTGGTACGTGGAGACAGGAAGAGGGGAAACGGACATCAGCTGCAGCACAGGAAGTTTCGCACGAATGTGCGTAAGAACTTCTTCACGGTGAGGGTGACGGAGCACTGGAACAGGCTGCCCAGGGAGGTTGTGGAGTCTCC
>NW_011111986.1:0-475 GCF_000146605.3 Meleagris gallopavo
AAAATACATATTTCTTGCAACAGGACCACTCCTGTTTTTGAGGAGAATGTGCTATTTGCCTGGCTGATCTCAGCCTTTGGTTTCATTAGTGAAGGACAGACTCCCCTGATTTTGCAGAAGAGCAGGATCAGAGCTAAGCTGGCGGCTAGAGAACTCACAAAAATGGATAGATCAGAGTCCAGAGGTCCTTGTCAGTACCCAAAGCCTTGGAAACTCTTTACAGTGTAGTTACCTTGCCACTGTAGTCCTCTTTGCTGACTGGGGAGCAGAGGAAAGGCAAGGGAGGATTTTGCACCCCACTCCAGCAAAAGCAAGAAGTCAGCCAGACAAAACTTTTTGTAAGTGTAGGGTCAGTAAAAACAGGCCAGCACAGTATTAAGGGCTGGAGCACTTATGTGCCCTAAGCACTGGATGTTTCTTGCTCTGCAGTTCAGCCATCAAGCCTCTGCTTTTGTGCAGATGCAGCCAGTCCTCC
>NW_011111987.1:0-652 GCF_000146605.3 Meleagris gallopavo
GTTGGACTGTGCTCCCTGACGGCTTTACAAATCGCCCCGTCGTACTTGGGAATCAGCTTACTAAGGAACTGGAGGGATGAGGGCACAAACAGCTGGAAGCTACACTGCGCCAGGGTGCAGATGAACTCCTTAGAGGTGCTGAGACAAGGGAGGAAATAAGACAAGTGGCAACAAGTCTCCTGAATTTTCCGAGCTCTGCGGGATGCAGAGCATCCACAAAGAAAGCATCAATAGCTTGTCAGTCTGTGATATATATTGGTTTTACTGTCCCTCGGGGATACCAAAGCCTGGGGAGTGAGCGCAATGAGGCTGCATGTCAAATACCAGAGCCAAAGTCAAAATGGGAAATGCAAGCTTCCTTAGGTACGGCAGGATGCTGTAGATTATGGATACCAAACTGTGGACTGATGGAGGATCGTGGAATAGGAAGCTGTGAAAAGCGAAGGAGAAATTTTGGACTGGAACCCAGAATGCCAAACAGCCTGTTTGCAGCCTGACAGCAGCTCCGATGTCTACCCCTGCTCTAGGACTGCCCAGTCTGGGAAATCTTTGAATTGTACGGGCATGAAAGATGTCACTTTGCAATGGGAGAGTTAGCAGAACACATTGGATCCCGGAAGAGACCAGCAGGCTGATTCTCTAGACAATTGGA
>NW_011111988.1:0-362 GCF_000146605.3 Meleagris gallopavo
AAGGAGCGAGAGATGGGAGTGCAGGGTGAGAGCGAGGTGTCCTCAGCCAGCGTTTGTGTGCTGGGAACAGAGAAGAAGCCGCTGGGACGGGAGTTTCTCTCCTCTCCAAGCTGCTTCCCTGGGCCTTGGCTGTGCCCAGCAAGGAGCACTTGCAGGAGCCCGTGGCCTTTGCAGAGGTGGCCGTGTATTTCAGCAGGGAGGAGTGGGCGCTGCTGGACCCTGCGCAGCGAGCGCTGTACCGGGCTGTGATGCTGGAGACGTAGCAGTGCGTGGCCTCGCTGGGTGAGGGCTTTGCTGCTGCTCCTTCTTGTTAGGGCAGCCCTGGCCGTGCAGAATGAGCCTCTGCAGGCAGGGCGTAGAAT
>NW_011111989.1:0-492 GCF_000146605.3 Meleagris gallopavo
AAATGCTTTCATCAGAGGAGTAAGAGTGAAAATGAGAGCAACCAGCGTGATCTCAGCTTCAGTGAGGTGAAAAGCCTTGATGATCAAGTGGACCTAGAGCACGAGGTAAAACGTGGGGCATTGATCACTTTCCTGTTCTCTAGCAGGTTTGTGGTGAAGAGATGTAGTTATGAATGGTGCTCAAGAAGAGGGAAGAGTTGAAATACATATGTGCAACAGTGGCTGAGGAGGGAATGAAGTCTTGTGATAAAATGGAGAAAGTGTGGGGCCTTTGTGTTTGGGTTTTTTGTATGTTTTATTTAAGGATATATGAGCTGTCACTTCATAAAGATTTCTAGATCATTTTCATTATTTAAGAATAAAACAGTTGATATGCTTAGCAAAACAAGAAAGAGAAATTGGTGTTGTCTGCTGTGGGACTAATCTTGGGTCATTTAAGTGTACTCATTGCCATAGGACTAGATGTTGTGAGCCTACATGTGTGAAACCTGG
>NW_011111990.1:0-467 GCF_000146605.3 Meleagris gallopavo
AAAAAGGCTGGCAGGCCAGCACAATGCTTGGGACACAGGAAATGAGGCAGACAGCGGTCGGGCTGACAGTGCCCCGTAGTGCTGCAGCACCCACAGCAACACATCCCCAGGCAGCACGACCCAGGCTCTGCACTGCCGCAGCTCCCCAGCCTGACCTCACACACGTCCTCCAGAGTTTGGTTAATGGTGGGGTGTCCCAAGGGGCCGTTGGTACATCACCAATGGTAAAGGCTGACGTGATTTCCCTGCCTCCAGTGATTTGGACTTATTTGGAGACCTCAGAACATTCCTGACATTCCTTGTGGCTGAAGTGATTGACATCAAAGTTACGTTCTTGGGATAGATCAGGCAGTGCTGTACCAAGATGTTTACAAAGATTTCCTTTAGAGAGATGAATCCGATGAGTTCTCCCTGTCACACCTTGCTCCAAAGCCATATTCATTGGATTCTCTGCCAGCAGCCTGCCC
>NW_011111991.1:0-392 GCF_000146605.3 Meleagris gallopavo
ACCTAAACAGGGCCATACAGCTTGCTAAAAACTAAAAAATCTTCCTCTTTTTCATTACCAACTGTAACCTCAGGAGCTGGGTGGGAGGAATTAGGCTAATTAAGTTACCAAACAGGAGGTTGCAACTGACCCATCTGCAGCACACAGCCCCAGTGCAGGAGAAGGAAAACCTTGCAGTGCTGCAGCCACGCTGGGACGTGGGATGGTGGCCCCAGACACTCGTGGGACCCCTCCTCTGCTTCTATTTATTACATCTAATCTTGTGTGAGCTGTTCTAAAGAACAGGCTCCTTATTGCTAGGTTTTTTTTTTTTAATTTTTAATCTGTGCCTGCTGCTGAGCTGAACAACTCATCTGCCAATTACACCGGCGCTGCATCCAGACGGTTTTAAT
>NW_011111992.1:0-805 GCF_000146605.3 Meleagris gallopavo
GAAGTAATTCATGATCTTCTTAAACCTAACTTCTTATTACTTCTAAGGCGCTTCTTGTATGTTCATTAAAGAACAGTGGATTCTGAAATGGCTACTAATCCCTGGCAAATACATTTAAGCATCAACTGGCATTTCACAAACATACAGTAACAATCTTATTAAATCTAAGTAAATATTTCTTAAGATAGTTGAGGTCTAACTTCTTGTATCACAACCAGTGTAGCGCATGTCATTAATGATGATAAAGGAGGTTTATCTGCAGCAGAATACCTGCCACTCTTAACTCCATTGCCAGAGCCATCTACTGGAGATGTAGCACACATTGGCACAAAAAGTTCTCCTAAATTTTCTATACCCTCTCCCTGAAAGAGATAAACTAAGCTAAATATGTGCTGGTATGGCTATGTGCATGACAGGGTTTTCCTTCAAATAGCTGTGTGAACCGACCTTGTCATTTTTTCACACTTCCAGATGACATAGCTTTGCCAGCAATACTTCACAATATAGATCTGGTCTCACAAGATGCTATTTAGTATCAGTGTTATTAATGGTGAACATATTCTGTTTTCTTGCAAGGCTCACACAGATAGAAACTGAACTACATTTTTTGGCAAATTGAACAAAATTGTCAAGAATGTGTCACATAATTTCTCATGTTCGAAGTACGCTACAAAAAAATACTTAACTCTGTAAGTACCTTTCAGATGTAAATGTCTCAGGGAATAAATCTGATGTGTTGCACAAGTCAGATACCTTTGATTGTCTTATGCTTTTGTGTTTTGCTATTTCAAGTTTGTTAACTGAT
>NW_011111993.1:0-549 GCF_000146605.3 Meleagris gallopavo
GTTCTCTTGCTTGTCCTTCACAGCAGTGCACTACCATGGATGGAAAAAAAAGAAAAGAAAAAAGCTGATGTATTAAGATATTTCTTTTTTGAGTTTTTCTGCTGCATCCACCCTGCTGGAATAGCCTATTCTTACAATCAAATAAAGAGGCCCTAAGTTTAATATAGATTTTTTCAAGAGTCTTTCTTCCCTACACCCACCTTCTCTTTCTCAAGCTGAGAGCACCACAGTACTGTTAAAAGCTTATGCTTCTGATCTCTGTACAAATAAATGAGCTGAAACAAATAAAAGCCAGTTCACAAGAGACTTCCAAGACATCTGGTGGAGTTATTTTTCTAAGTAATTAGACCAAGTGGTGGTGTAATTCCCAAATGAAAGGTACCTTCTTGTTTAGTATCCTGCTATTTCTCAGAGCCATCAAAACTGCTGTTTTGAGTTTTTGTAAGTAAGTTTTCTTCTTCTCCTTGTCATGTTACTCCAACTCAATTGATTACCAGTCTTCCCAAATTGGAACAATCATATCTTTGTATTTCCTCTAGATAATAGTTC
>NW_011111994.1:0-550 GCF_000146605.3 Meleagris gallopavo
GTAGACATAAGTAAACTGTTCTATATCTGCATGAAGACAAGGCTGAATTTGGGCTTTGGTAAAGCTGCTTAGAAACTTGATAGAAGTATTTGATAAATGTCAGAAATCTCCCACTGAATAAGTTATTCATAAAAATATATTCAACTAATTTTCTTAAAAAAAAAGTTAGGATTTTAGGGGCAAGGAACTTAAAGATCTGAAATAAAATCACCACAGAAAGCGTTGGCTACTCTGGAAAAATGTAGTAGAAGGAAGGAGGAAGGGATAGTAGAAAGAGAGATTTCAGATATACAGACTGTTTTTAACAAATGATTTTCAATGCTTTAGAGTTGTAGTACCATCAATGCTTCGTGATACTGTGAAGAAATATGTTTTGGCAGAATGAGAAAGTCGATCTGTAATGGCAGGCCTACTTAAGGCAAACAGCAAAGCAAAGGAATAAATGAAAAATGACATCTAAGCCCATAGCAAATAGTGGAATGGGGAAAAGAAATGGGTTTACAGATTGAGCCTTAAGAATTAGGTGCAAAACTACTCTGAAATTTGCAAT
>NW_011111995.1:0-541 GCF_000146605.3 Meleagris gallopavo
TGGGTATGGCACTGGGTATGGCACTGGGTATGGCGCTGGGTAAGGTGCTGGGTATGGTGCTGGGTATGGCACTGGGTATGGCACTGGGTATGGTGCTGGGTATGGCACTGGGTATGGCACTGGGTATGGCACTGGGTATGGCACTGGGTATGGCACTGGGTATGGTGCTGGGCTTGATCCTGGCCATGGTCTTGGCCATGGTGCTGGCCATGGTGCTGGCCATGGTGCTGGGTATGGTCCTGGCCGTGGTGCTGGCCGTGGTGCTGGCCATAGTCCTGGCCATGTCCTCAACGTCTCTCTGTTCTGGCCCTCGGGGCTGTCACTGTGGAAGCAGAGGCTCAAGGAGTTCAGCACCTGCATTGCCCATATCTGCCTGTCTTGGCCTTCTATGTGCCACTGATCGGTGGTGCACTGGTTTGGGAAGGACCTGGCTCTGCTGGTCCATATCACCATAGGGGAGCATCTACATAATGAAGGTTCATCATTCATGGGATAAGGGTGAATAAGAGGAGGTTCACAGAGTCATAGGGTTTGGAAGGGG
>NW_011111996.1:0-416 GCF_000146605.3 Meleagris gallopavo
TGAAGGACCATAAAGTTCCTAGAGCAGGATTCTGAAATACTTAATGCAACATGCACGAATTTTTTTGATATCAGATTACTGAATATGAAGAAATAAAAGAAGAAGACTTGCACCAAAGTTATTCCTCCCCTACCTCAGCAACATATCATCACGCAGCCTTGCTCAGTCATCACATGGAACACAAGGACAACCAAACAACAATCTCATTTTTCCAAAGGCACCCAAACACCAGAACTTGCTCAGCAAATTCTGCCTATCCACTTTCATTCATGTGTCTGTGCATGTGTATACACAGAAATATACAGATATGTACCACCCACATTAAAGAGATACCAGCATTGCTGCTCAAAACAGGAAACAAAAGTAGAAGTTCTTCAATAGGCAGAGGAATGCACAAAGACAGCATGCTGACATGT
>NW_011111997.1:0-433 GCF_000146605.3 Meleagris gallopavo
ATCTCCGCCATCTGTTACCAGAGAGGAATGGCACGGTGACACTGCAATGCTTCTGCAACTCCTGTGAGCCCGCCAATGCTGCCAGCATCCTGGTGCATGGATTCCAGGCTCCCTGGTCCCACTGCAGAGGCCACTCACGCTGCCGGCCCCATGCTCACCTGTCCTGCATGCCCGAGACCTCTCTGCAGCATGGAGGTGTCTGAGCCCCTCCTCCTGCACAACAGCCTCCCACAGCATGCTGAGAGATTATGCAACAGGCAACCCCTTGACATGGGTTTTTTTTGTGCAGATGAAGGCCTTTTTTGCTCAGATGCCTTGTTTCTAACTCAACTTTTCCCTTCGGGTTCCTGCTGCAGCAGGAAGGCAACAAGGGAGCAGTTGGACCTGCAGCACCCACTGCTGACTCAGCCTCACGTCCTGCCCCCGTGGTACC
>NW_011111998.1:0-518 GCF_000146605.3 Meleagris gallopavo
AGCACCATAGCTTTTCCATGCTTTTCTCATCAAGCAATGCTCCTACAGAGCTTTTCTTATCCCTGAAGAAGCCATTAGAAACCCAGCAGGAAAACCTAAGCTAATATAGTATTGGCCCCAGCTCTTGCTTGTCTGTGAACATACCCGAAGGCACAGCCAACTTACCACACCTTCTGAATGTAATCAGCATGACCACTTCCTACAGTTCTCACTAAGTAACCTTTTAGCATCTTATAGAAATCAAGTGTGGGGTTACTTGGTTGTTCTTGTGAAGACAATAGATTAAGACATAAAAGGTTAGAAAAAGGGCTAAGACTCCATTCAAAAGATCTAAAGGTGCAAACATTAGATGGATCACTTGATTTTTTTCTCAGAGAAGGGCTTCCTTGTTGGTCTCAAAGCTAGTGATGAAAGATCTTTCACTGTCAGTAGATCCAAACCAAATAAAAAGTGACAGTATGGTGCATAATACATATAGTCAAAGAAGCAGCTTCACAGAAGCAGTTCAAAATCTCCAG
>NW_011111999.1:0-626 GCF_000146605.3 Meleagris gallopavo
AAAAATGCAATTACTATAAGAAAAATATAATTGCTAATGACAACATTGATTATGATTTCATTTGAAAATCTAGGAATCCGAGTTTTAGATTCAACTCTTTTATTCCAATGAGCTACCAGTACTGATTTAAAAAATAGTAATAAGGATGTATAACTGATCTATGTTGAATCACTACACAATACCTTTTTAATAAAAAGGTTTCAATGAGGTTTTTTTTGTTTGTTTGTTTGTTGTTTTTTTAAATGAAACATCTTACCACCTCTTCATCTGATTCTCGTTCTGGAGAATTTTCCAACCCCAGTTCAATCAAATACAAAACCATACAAAGGACATGTTCTGACAAATTCTGATGATCCATTAATATCTAGGCAGAAAAACAGATAACCACATCTTGAAAGGTTTTTATCTTTCATATTCTCATAATCTCAATTACAAAAAATGAAAAATTAACATAAAACAACAGAAATTGACAAAAGCATGACAGACATCTGTAAGTTACATTGGGAGGTAAAGAAAACGTTAGGTCTCACACGAACAAATACAAAGTACTACCTACAAGTTTTCTTTCAGCACAACCTTCCAGGTTACTTAGACAACAAAAGCTTTGAGCTACATACGCTATTTTC
>NW_011112000.1:0-386 GCF_000146605.3 Meleagris gallopavo
AGACACACACAGAGCTCAGAGCCTGCGCGCTGCTCTGACTTCCCAGGGCTGGTAGCAAACATGGGCAGTGTCACCGGTCACATCCATCTCCTTCAATCTTTGCCCTGCCCGCAGAGTTCAGAGGCAGGTCTGCACACCCCTAATGCTCGTGGCGACCCGAATTTCCTTTTCTTCTCACAAAGCTCTCATCCGACTCCCAGAATGAGACTGTGAATCTCAGAGGCAGCTGCCAGCTTTTGCTGGTTAATGGTAAATCTAGACTTTCCTGTTCTAGCTTTCTTGATGCTCGTTTGCCAAATTATGATTCGGTGCTTGAATTATGTAAAATTTAATGAGCAGAGCCCAACACACTCATGTGCTAAAATGCTTCAAGTTAATTTGATCAG
>NW_011112001.1:0-321 GCF_000146605.3 Meleagris gallopavo
TGGCATTTCGCTGCTTTCAGACAGAAAAACACTTCCACTGTTAGAAGAGGTGCACTGCAGTGAATCTGCAGCACATCAGTCAAAGAGAATTTTACATAACTTAACAAGTAAAAAAAAAAAAAGACCATGCCAGGGACAATTCCCTCTGCCACAGAGCAAAAAGAAAAGCAAGGAAATCTCATGTGAGATATGCTGATGTCAGAGACTAACTATGCCGAGGAGATTACCGAGTCTGTATGAGCTCATTATACCACTTACAGGGCTTTAAAAAATTTACTTGAAAATCTTCTTTTATGCTATTATAAATATACACAACATACT
>NW_011112002.1:0-353 GCF_000146605.3 Meleagris gallopavo
CCCTTTGGCTTTGACTATGGCACAGCACAGCTTATTCTTAAACACCTTTTTTTTTTCCTCCAAATTTCCTATCAAAATCACCCCCTTTGGAAAGAAAGATATGTGATAAAGAGTTTCAATACTTGTGCTATCTTTTTTTATCTTTTGTGGTTTACAACAGAACCTGAATCATCATAAGAATGCACCATCAGTCTGTATTTTAGATGACGAACATATGTAAAAGAAGGGGGGGAAAGGAGTCAAGAATTTTCTACCTGACTCTGTGTCTTAAAAAATAAAAGTTAAAAAAAAAAAAAAATCAATGATTGTCAATGGGTAAAAGGTGCAAAATTGTTCACCTCTAAAAAAAGTGA
>NW_011112003.1:0-338 GCF_000146605.3 Meleagris gallopavo
TTTGGGATATTCCATACTGACTATTTACGAAAAAGGTAAGGTGAACTATCTTGGGGTATCTCCCTTACAGTTCAGATACGCAATGAGAAAGTCTGCACAACATGGGAAAGAAAAGGAAAGGAAAAGGAAAAAGAAAAGGGAGGGGAGAAGGAAAAGGGAAAAAGACTTTGCTCTTAGTGCCTACAGAGGATGTTCCACAGCACATCTGCAGGCCTTCTGGACAGCAGGTTTTATCTTGAAATGACTCATTTCCCTCTGCTGAACAGAACGTCCCTTTGTTCAGAAGTTCTTCAGTTCTACAGAGCTCCCAGAATCACTGACTGCAGCCCTCCTTTTAC
>NW_011112004.1:0-435 GCF_000146605.3 Meleagris gallopavo
TGAGTGGCCACTGAAAACAAGATGGAATAGTTCTCACTGGGGTTGTTACACTACTTGCAGAGCCGACTAATCGGAAATTCTACCATAGGGCTCTGGTCTGGGAAAACCCCACTATTTAACCAAGCTGATTTTTTTTTCCAGTTTGTTTTTAAAACTGAGATGACTAAACAAGCATTAATTAATGGTTAGTTCTACCTATTCTCCACTGTGATACCTTGGACACTATCTACAGTTGAACAAACTTAGTTTAGAGCATTGTTACTATCTTTAACTCTTACTAAGTTTCCAAATAGAAAAAAAAGCCAACTATATTCTCATTCTTCTACGAAGTTCATCAGGACAGATGTATGACACAGAAGATGAACTTACTTCATTCATGGCAGGAAATCGAAGTGGGGCAGAGATCTTCTGCTGTCCATTGACATAGATGTACAC
>NW_011112005.1:0-386 GCF_000146605.3 Meleagris gallopavo
GCTGGGCTTTTTTTTTGCAGCACAGCACAGATGCAGACTTAACCAGCCATGGGAAACACATGAACCATCTGAGGAAAACACTTGGCTGTTCTAAGAGATACTTTATTTCCGTAGGTTTTGAATTGTCTTTGTATTGATAAAAAATAATGTGATTAAACATCAGTAGATTATTTTTGATGAAATGCAATAACAAAACAAAATTAAAAAAAAATATTGGGTAGATGCCTAATAGCAATGTTTAAACACATGAAAAATGTGACCTGAAGGTGGCGACCATAACACACGTGGACTAATAGGTGGGGAACAAAGTAAAACTGTTTGTCGACCTGTTGAGAATTTTATGTTGCAAATACAAATATGTAATCAGATTATGTTTATTAAGTCAT
>NW_011112006.1:0-476 GCF_000146605.3 Meleagris gallopavo
TTTTTGTGAATACCTGGATGATTGTCACTGCTATTAACATTTGTCTGCATGATAAAGTGTGTGTCTCCTGTATACTAGAACATATGTTTGTAAACAAATTAATTGCAGCAGAGCAAATTAAGGTGTTCAAAGGAACTGATGTTTATGTCATGATTATGTCTACCATGTCTTGCAAAATGACATAGAGAAAGTGCGCACTGAAGCACAGACATTTGTATGAGTTCAACGGCCATTCCCCTGAGAAGAGTGGGTCTCTGGATCTGCAGAGACACCCAAGATATAGGAATTCTAATAGAGCAGCTCTAACACAAGCACCCAGAGAAGGGCCTTTCTCTCCATCACATCCCTCAGACCTACCTAAGTGTTAGTGGCATTATATTTCCTTCATTCTGAATAACTGTAGGAATAATTTCAAGTCCTCCACATTCTTGTACCTCAGAGATGTGAATTCTAACTTAAGTGTGCATGACCAAAAA
>NW_011112007.1:0-2588 GCF_000146605.3 Meleagris gallopavo
AGCATTCCGGAGTTCAGACTGACAGAGCAGACAGCTGCAGGTTCTCTCCTGCCCTGGCGCGGCAGATGGATGTGCTGTGCAGTCCTTAGGCAGTCCTTACGCACACAGCTGTAAAAGCTATCAGCAGTGCACAGCACTTACGAGCTCACGTTTCCGTTCACGCAGGTTTGCTTTGGGATCCGAGCCCAGCATCCTGCGCTGCTCCATCGCTGAAGGCGCTGCAATCTCCCACAGCCCGCGGTTCCTGCTGAGTTGGTCAGGCGGTTGGCACTGGCTTTGTCCCAGAGGAGAGAGGCCTGCCCGAGATATTAAGGAGAGCACTTGTCACAAGAAGAAAACTCAAGAGCCTAGAAGGACAAACAGCTGCAGTAGTTCCTCTCCTCCAAAGTGAAAGCGAAAAGCACGCTTGCTTTGGAGTAATACCGGTAGAACAGAAAAGCCTGCATTACAGAGCAAGCTGTAACACACCACAGCATTCGCATGAGTACAAGATTATTTCTTCAGAACACAGCAGCACAAGTAAACCTAGCTTCACCTACGCCACGCCACCTCCACGGCTTGTAAAGCAAAGCCTCATTCTGATATTGCCCTTGGGGACCTACAGCAGTAACCTTAACGTGCCAAAGGAGAGGCAGCGCAGTCTTGCACTGCCTTAGGCCCAGCTTTAAGTATTTATCATCAGCAGCGAGATGCAGCACGAGTCCCAGTTGAAACATGCAGCTGCACTTACGGCTTAGCACCCAACTCGGCTCTTTGTGCACGCCTTGACAACAAGCTCAGCTGCAAAAGGCACGCTGGGTGGGCTGCAGGAGCTGCAGAGCCATTCACTGGCAGTGACCAGCACACAACCAAAGCTCGTTTCCTTCACAAGACCTCCTCCTAATGAAGACTGCTGATAACACACAGGGAAGGAGCGCGGCGTACACGTTTCTATCCACAAGTCAGCCATCAGATGCAGTCCACCTCTGCAAAGGACGACCGCCGTGCGACAGAACCCAGAACGAGAAGAACAAGTCAGCTGGCTGCATGCTTCCCAAACACTGCACTGCCATCATAACCACATGGGAACTGAGAACCCAGACGTTGCCGTAACAAAAGGTCATCAAAGCCCCAGTGAGCTTCTGGATCTCACCGGCTTCTCTGAAAACAGAGGGGTGGAAGTGAGTAATACAAGCCCGTACGTAAAACGTGTCTATGGAATTGGAGTGTGTGATGCATGTTTCCTCATGCGCTATGAACTCGCTGAGGTGCAACTCCTGCCTGTTGTGGGCAAACCAGGAATAAAACAACCATAGAAAAATTAGTTACATTAGAACACCAGCATCATAATTGCTATTTCTCAGGAAGCCTCTTGCAGGTGATCAAAGTTGATTAGCTCAGTGCCTAAGGATGTTTCTTTATAAAATTCCTGCTCACCTGTCCCGCTATAAACTTTGACCACAGATCAGTTTAACAGACTACGAGCGTATCACACACCCTTACATATGAATGAGGATAAGGTGTTTCAGAGGAGAGCACTCCCACTTCTCAGGAGCAGGCAGAATGTTATCTAGGCCAGCCTCGTGAAGGACACTGAAGTTACAAAGGGTTTTTCCCTCCTAATGTCACGTCACATTTAACTGCTGTGCACCATTTTCTGTATTATTCTGCTAAAACTAATCACTGAATGAAATAGCTGCAGATGCTGCCACGGACAAATAACACAGCTGACCTTGTACAGCACACAAAAACTAGAAGAACTTTCCTAATAGCCGCTGACTGACTGATTCTAAGCAGAAGGGACCCAATTTCTGCAAAGTTGTGTGTGGAAAGGAAAAAAGCATCAGCAGTTTTCTTCACACTCAGCTTAACCCCTACCTTCTCTTGAGAAGAAACGCATTTCCTTCTGAGCCTCAAAGCAGCAGCAAGGGCGTGAATAATGAATACAGTAGAACTTATATTAAGATTCCACTTCAGCATAACATAACTCAAAGGGAAGCGAGCTTCCAAAGAGGGGTGTGCAGGGAAGGAGACACAGTGTTACCTGATGTGAAATACTGTCTCTTTCCAACTCATGTTCCAAATGAGGTATTGACTTTTGCACAGTTAAAACTCAGAGCTCTTACTTTATGGAAAAAGTAAATCAGACCACGTAATGAAAGCCTGGAGCTGTACATCAATAATTAAGGGGCATCATATCCACTGGAACTTCACTTGAGAATCTGAAGGAATTCTGGATCTCTGACTCACAAGATAAGCTGTTTAACAGCCAGTAAGAAGATGAATTTGTACGGTTCAACTGCAGCTTCCTTTAAAATGCCCTCCTTAGCATACACTGACTTACCAAGTTCAAAATAAAAGCTTCAGATTAAAAAAAAAAATACTAAGGATGTTCCTGTTAGTGCTTCATGCCTGCAGCTACCACGAGAGGTCAGGAAGCAAAGTAGTCACAGGATGAAGGTCTCTTCTCTAGAGAAGAAGCAGACGAGCAAAGCACATGTGATAACAAGGGAACTTCAGAAGCACCTTTCACTTTTAAGAAGGAAAACAGACATACCTTCATCCATTTGCTATGAGATGCCCCTTCATCCCGTATCTACAAAGCAAAA
>NW_011112008.1:0-507 GCF_000146605.3 Meleagris gallopavo
ATTAAGAAGAGCGTGTCCAGCAGGTCGAGGGAGGTGATCCTCCCCCTCTACTCTGCCCTGGTAAGACCTCATCTGGAGTACTGTGTCCAGTTCTGGGCTCCCCAGTACAAAAAAGACAGGGATCTCTTGGAAAGAGTCCAGCGGAGGGCCACAAAGATGGTGAAGGGCCTGGAGCATCTCCCCTATGAAGAAAGGCTAAGTGAACTGGGTCTGTTTAGCCTTGAGAAAAGACGACTGAGAGGGGACCTGATCCAGGTTTATAAATATCTGAGGTGTGGCGGCCATAGTGGTGAGGCCAGTCTCTTTTCAGTGGTACGTGGAGACAGGAAGAGGGGAAACGGACATAAGCTGCAGCATAGGAAGTTTCGCACGAATGTGCGTAAGAACTTCTTCACGGTGAGGGTGACGGAGCACTGGAACAGGCTGCCCAGGGAGGTTGTGGAGTCTCCTTCTCTGGAGATATTCAAGTCTCGCCTGGACGCCTACCTGTGCGACCTGGTGTAGGGA
>NW_011112009.1:0-468 GCF_000146605.3 Meleagris gallopavo
AGAGCTCCACGTCTCTGCTATCACAGACTACACCAACAGCTGACACTTGGCCCAAGAGAGCACTGGTGAGTGAGCAGGGGCTGCACTGAGCCAAGCAGTGCTGGTGGGGCTCTGCTTGGGCCAACTTTGGTCTCAAGTGTTGGTCCCCAAAGGCAGTGGCTGACCTCAGGGAGGACTCCAGGGCCATACAAAGAGCCCTCCTCCTCGTTCTGCAGCAGAGGGACAATGCTTATTGACACGCCTCCTCTCCCACAAGGCTCAGAGGCAAACAACAAACTGCTGTCTGGTCTGGGCACTGCTCTACTGCTCAATGGTGAGGCTGCTGGGCGGGCTTCCTTGGAGACCACACAGAGCAAGAAGGACAAGGGCAGTGCCAAGCAGAGCCCCGCAGTCACAAGGGATGGGTGCAGAGGGGCTGAGAAGCCCAGTACTGAGTGCATGGCAGTGCCACACACACCGAAAGGCAAA
>NW_011112010.1:0-495 GCF_000146605.3 Meleagris gallopavo
TCTGGGAAATCCTCTTGAATATTTGATGTGCGTATTTTAGGAGGTGGATATATGCAAGTCAACATGTTATTCTGTATGCATTCTCCTGAATGAAAAACTGCACTTTACCAAAACGGGTTGAAAGCTGCCAGAGAAAGCTGTCAGCTGATGGGCAAACTGTGTAGCTTCAGACCTACACAGGTCTGTGTTCATGGTGTGGTGGTTTGAGTTGTGACCCACAGTCTATGTTTTACTGTGCCTTTATTGTAGATTTCTGCAACTATCATCAAGCTAGTCAAAGGGAATGTGTGATTTTTCTTTGCAGTTTTGGTGAAAGGGGAAAATTCAGGCACTGTGCACTCCTCATCCTCCAGTTGCCTGCAGTAGAGGTGAGGTGGGAGCCAGCACAGTGACAGTGGGATGCAGCATCTTGGTGCTGAGAAAGTCCTTCAGAGGTTTTTGCTTGGTAGGGTTCCCCTAGGTGACCCACCACAACCTTCCTCCAGTCCTAGGTGA
>NW_011112011.1:0-493 GCF_000146605.3 Meleagris gallopavo
GGGAGATGTTCAAGGCCTGGCTGGATGGGGCCCTGGGCAGCCTGTGCTGGTATTAAATGGGGAGGTTGGTGGCCCTGCCTGTGGTGGGGGCTTGGAGACTTATGATCCTTGAGGTCCCTTCCAACCCAAGCCATTCTGTGATTCTGTGATTCTGTGATTCTGTGATCCTGTGAACTCTTTCTCAGACGGTGATGGGAGGATCGTTGCTATTCTTGCGTGCAATGACAATGGGCACTTCTGTTCGGTTAAAATATGATACATACACACAAGAAAAGCTGGGAACATGGGGTGAATCCCTGTTAAAATACTTTGTGTGAGCAGCCATTGCCAGGAACAGTGCAGCTGCAGGAATTTGCACTAAAACCTTGCTGTAACCAAAAGAAGCTCTTTGAAACCCAGATTCCATCTGTGAATTTGATGTGATCCTTTAAGAGTTAACCAAAACAGTGACTCCTGTCCTTTAAATAAAAGTGTATTTAATCAAGATTTTTTT
>NW_011112012.1:0-884 GCF_000146605.3 Meleagris gallopavo
CTGCCATTCAGCGAGACCTGGACAGGCTGGAGAGCTGGGCAGTAAGAAACCGGATGAGGTTCAACAAAAGCAAGTGTAGGGTCTTACACCTAGGGAGGAATAATTGCATGCACCAATACAGGCTGGGGGATGAGCTGCTGGAGAGGAGCTCTGCAGAGAGGGACCTGGGCGTCCTGGTGGACGACAGGTTGGCCATGAGCCAGCAGTGTGCCCTCGTGGCCAAAAAGGCCAATGGCATTCTGGGGTGCATTAAGAAGAGCGTGTCCAGCAGGTCGAGGGAGGTGATCCTCCCCCTCTACTCTGCCCTGGAAAGGCCTCATCTGGAGTACTGTGTCCAGTTCTGGGCTCCCATTACAAAAAAGAACAGGGATCTCTTGGAAAGAGTCCAGCGGAGGGCCACAAAGATGGTGAAGGCCGTGGAGCATCTCCCCTATGAAGAAAGGCTGAGTGAACTGGGTCTGTTTAGCCTTCAGAAAGAAGACTGAGAGGGGGACCTGATCCAGGGTTTTATTAAAATATCTGAGGTGTGGCGGCCATAGCAGTGAGGCCAGTCTCTTTTTTAGTGGTACGTGGAGACAGGACGAGGGGAAACGGACATCAGCTGCAGCACAGGAAGTTTCGCACGAATGTGCGTAAGAACTTCTTCACGGTGAGGTGACGGAGCACTGGAACAGGCTGCCCGAGGGGGGTTGTGGAGTCTCCTTCTCTGGAGATATTCAGGTCTCTCCTGGACGCCTGCCTGTGCGACCTGGTGGTAGGGAACCTGTCTTTGGCAGGGGGGTTGGTCTCGATGATCTCTAGAGGTCCCTTCCAACCCCTACAATTCTGTGATTCTGTAACAAATACTAAAAGAGGGTTCTTGCTCTATATGTAAGCTACCACCA
>NW_011112013.1:0-493 GCF_000146605.3 Meleagris gallopavo
TGTGCTGCTTGTTGAGTCATCTTTGTAACAGCTGTATTCAGAGATGTTTTAGCTTCAGCAGTCAATTGCTGCAGTGATAACAACTCCGGGTACTCTTCCAATAATTTAAAGAGGGGATGGAGGTCCTCTGTAGAGATTCCTGTTAGTGGCCTTACCCAATTTATGGTGCCTAACGGTTTCTGTAAATCATTCAGAGTATTAGTATTCGTTCCTATTGTTACGGTTTGTGGCTGGACATTCTGTTGTGAAATCTTCCAGCCCAAGTATAACCAGGGGGATGTCTTTTGAATTCTATCTTCAGCAATTTTTTAGTCCAGCTGTGGTTGCTGCCTGTATAATGTAAGACGCTATCAAATACACCTCTGGCTCTGTTGGTGCTGCTACCAAAATATTGTCTATATAATGATATTTATAAGCATTGTTACTCTCTTGGCGGGTTGCGATAGGATATTGACAATAAACTGCTGACATATTGTAGGACTATTTTTCATCC
>NW_011112014.1:0-859 GCF_000146605.3 Meleagris gallopavo
GTGTGACAGGAGCTGCTCTGTGTTGTGGACAGGTGCGGTGGAGCGGAATCGTCTCCGGCTTCCCAGCTGAGCGCCAGGACAGAAGCCCCAGCAACTCGAACCGGTATGGCACGAGTTTTTGCTTCCTGTGAGAGCTGCCAGCTCACAGTGCTCATGGCAGCCAGGCGTGCCTGCAGCTGTGAGCGAGAATTCTCAGCTGCGTGTGCGTGCCCTGTCCTCACACGGCCCCCTGGCACCGTCTGCTCTTCGGTGATGCTCCTGAGCAGCTCTGTAGATTGCGGTGTGTGGTGGGAAGTTCTCCTCAGAGAGCTTTGGGTGCAGAATTGCCTGCAGGGAAGGCGCTGCCAAATCCTCGGCCGCCTCCTGTGCTGGAGCCCCACAGGCGTCCCAGGGTGGCTGTTGTCTTTACTGCCTTCACGGAAAAGACCACTCAGTTCAATCCTTGGTTTCTCTGAGGTTTATCTTAATGCTTTCTGTTAAGGTCCGGGGGGATGGAAGGTGGCATGGGAAGATGGAAGATATTCCACGGGACTGTCCCACTTGCTAACGAAAATCATGAAGACGGCGGCACGTGGTGAGTGCATTTCTGTCTGTTCCCTGAAAGGCTTGGGAAGCTGAGCTTCTAGAAATAGACGTGGAGAAACCGTAGGGTGCGAGGCAGGAAAGGGCGGATCAGAGCAGTCACTTACAGCCCCACTCTTCCCTCCTTTCTGAAGAGGCAGACGGAGAGCCTGTGCACAGGGGTGCATCTCAGCAAGGCAGCCGTCTCACACTGCCCGTCCAGCCGGGAGAACAGAGGCCACGCACACGACTGGTGCTCCAGGTAAAGCCCCTCGTAGAGCTCCGTGCCGTGGTTAGA
>NW_011112015.1:0-534 GCF_000146605.3 Meleagris gallopavo
TTACTGCCCAGCTCTCCAGCCTGTCCAGGTCTCGCTGAATGGCAGCACAGCCTTCAGGCGTGTCAGCCAATCCTCCCAACTTCGTATCATCAGCAAACTTGCTGAGGGTGGCCACTATCCCCTCATCAAGGTCATTGATGATGATGTTGAACAAGACCGGACCCAGCACATAGCCCTGGGGGACACCACTGGTTACAGCTCTCCAGCCAGACTCTGCACCACCAACGACGACACTCTGCGCTCTGCCAGTCACCCAGTTCTCAACCCACCTCACTGTCCACTCATCTATCCCACACTTCCTCAGCTTTGTTATAAGGATGTTGTGGGAGACAGTATCAAACGCCTTTCTAAAATCAAGGTAGATTACATCTACCGCTCTTCCCCCATCCACCCAGCATGTGACAGCATCATAGAAGGCCACCAAGTTGGTTGAGCACAACCTCCCCTTGGTGAACCCATGCTGACTACTCCTGATAACCTCCTTTTCTCCCAGTTGTCTGGAGATGGTATCCAGCACAAGCTGTTTCATCACCT
>NW_011112016.1:0-406 GCF_000146605.3 Meleagris gallopavo
TGCAACCTCTATAAAAGTAGAACACCAAATTAAGCAACTTACAGTGCCAATCACAATTGCCTGCAGGTTGATTTGTGGGCTTAGTATCTCTTTATTGACAAAAAAATGAACAAACCTTGACGAGGAATTAATGACAACATCCAACATGCATCAGAATAAATCTAATTGTTTCTACTCGCTAAAGACAGACTTGCATCAGCGATGTCATGGTTTCCTTTTCTTCTTGTGCAAATTCAACTTGATTTTTTTTCTGTGAAGACCACAGTACTTATCCAGCCCACCGTGAAATACACAGTGAGATTACTGCAATTCTCAGCAAATCCCAGTAGATGAAGCACAGAAGAAGCTGTTGGTGCTTGTCATGGGCTGGTGAAGATGAGTGTGAAGAAGCATCATAAGATCTTTT
>NW_011112017.1:0-493 GCF_000146605.3 Meleagris gallopavo
CAGGAGAGATCATAAGTAGAAACATGCCTTTTCTATCTTTTTTTTTCTTTCATGCTCTGTCATAAATTTTTAGATTAGCAGTGTAGGAGGAAGCAGAGTCTGGCAGTATCAGCAATTACAATAAAAATGAATCAAGGCCAGGAACTAACAGACAGTATGAAAAATTCCCTGCCAAGCAGAGAATCTTATAGAGTAATCTCACAGCTGGCTTCTAACTTACCTGGCATCAGAGAGTACCAGCAACCATGACTGATGCAAAGTCTGTGTATAAGCAATGGAAACAGTTAATATTGCAGTCAGTGCACTGATTAAAGTAAATAAATAAATAAATAAATAAAAATCTAGAGAAGAGTACTAGTAACAGATAAAGCCTGCACTAGAAACTATGCATCAAAGGACATGGTCTCTAGCCCTACTTGGTGTATCCATTTTAGCACCATTAATTACAATCTCCTGGTAGTGGCCACTGTCATTCCAGTCTCATACTGTAGGG
>NW_011112018.1:0-481 GCF_000146605.3 Meleagris gallopavo
TGTCATTAATCATCAGGGTCTTCATAGATCATCAGAGGGCAACAGTGGTCATCAGAGGGCAGCGCTGCTCATCAGAGGATGTCAAAGGGCATCAGTGGGGAGGAGAATCCTTGTCCCTGCAGGGTTGTCCCCAAGGACTTAAGGCAGAAGTAGAAGGACTGGCAGCAGCCAACAGGGCCAGGGCAGGATGGGGGTCCACTGGGGACAGCAGCCACAGCCCCTGTCCCACTTGCACAGTGACCCTTGGCCATCCAGAGGGCTATAGAGCTTGCCCTTCCGAATCCCCTTCTCTGCACTGCCCCATAGAGTGCAAGGGTAGGTGTGGAGGTGACAGTGCCCAGGTCCCCCTGGAACAGGCCAGGGGCAGTCCCCTCCATACCATCCAGCCCCAGCCCCTGATGCCTGCTCCTCAGGGCTACGGGACACCCAGGGTCCCCCAAGAGCCCTGTGGGCCTGCAGGTGTCCCCATGCTGCTCACCTA
>NW_011112019.1:0-421 GCF_000146605.3 Meleagris gallopavo
CGGAAGGGGAGAGGAGGGGAGGTTGCCGGCAGCACCGCTCTGTCCCCGCACAGAGGCGTACCTGGAGGAGTGCGGCCCGCAGCGCGCCCTGGATCGGCTCCGAGCCGCGCTGGACGCATCCGAAGCGGAGGCGGAGGTGAGCGGGTGTGAAGCGGAGGCGGGTGAGAGCCCCGCGTCGTGCCCTGCCGTGTGCGGGGCACCGAGGGTCGGCGCGGGCTCGGGTATTTGGGGGGACATCGCCCGTACAGCGCTCCGCCCGACGCTCCCGCACCGCCCGTCCCGCAGGCGCAGATGCAGCGGTTCCTGGCGCACGAGGTGCCCCTCGATGCCTTCCTGGAGTCCTTCTGCCGGAGCCGCGCGCGCTCCCACGTCTCTCGGACGCAGCTGGAGAAGCTGCAGGAGCTGCTGCAGATGGGCCAGG
>NW_011112020.1:0-381 GCF_000146605.3 Meleagris gallopavo
TGATTCAGTATAGCTGACAACAAAAACCACTTAGTTGTTTCCCCTACATCATCCTAAGTTAATACTCCTGACAAGCTCCAGGAGGCTTTTCAGCAATTTTTTCTGTTTCAGCTCCCCTTGCTTCCTATGCTCTCAGTTTCGCCCCGCCGTGCAATTCCCCGTGCCTAAGCAGCTGGCTCTACCCCAGCAATTGGTATCCAAGGTGCTCGAAATGAAAAAATTGAATGGGTGTCCATGGGTGCACGATGCAATGACCTGAGTCATTGGATGGATTACATCTGTATGCATTTTTTTGGTGTGCACGGTGCTTTCAAAGGGAATGAAAAATAGGGAGATGGAGAGGTTGGGATGCTCTGCACACCCGAGGGTTGGTTTTATCAC
>NW_011112021.1:0-480 GCF_000146605.3 Meleagris gallopavo
AAGTCTGATGGCTGCACCATTTCAAATATACAGTATCTTTAACAGTTAATAGCTACAGTTAATAGCTTCTAGTTCTGTGGGTATCAAATGTTGTTTCTGCATTAGAATTGGATAATATATATTTTTTTTAATTTCATGATCTCCGCTGTCATAGTTCTTCCTGGGAGTCTTTCTGCTTAACTTGGGGAAGATCTCTGATAGTTTACGTCACTTGTCCTCTAGATGACCCTTCCCAGGAACGCACGCTCTGTATATAGGTGTATATAGGTGTATATATGAATATTTTGTCATACACACTGCAAGAATATCCTGCACGAGATCAAACCAGAGAACAAGTCATGGCATGCTCGCGGAAGCGCCTGAAGAGACATCAGAAGGCCTGGCATCATGGCGCCCCCTCCCTTCCTCCCCGTGCTCCTTGTTTAACGAGACTTGGAAGCAAATCACCATATCAATACGACAAGAAGAGCGCTGAGACAT
>NW_011112022.1:0-449 GCF_000146605.3 Meleagris gallopavo
CCTGCTCTGTTCATCCCTCAGGATTCTATGCTATTGGAACTGTCACTTTTGTGTTTTAGGGACGTTTCTGGCACCCAGAGCAGCTTTGAGCCAGGCCACGTGCTTCTCAGGGCTGTGCTGACTGCTGGTCACTGTGGGGCTGAGCTTTGCCCCTTGCTTGCTGCGGGCCATAAAGAGCAGCTTGCATGGAATGGGAAGCATGGGTATTTCTTGCAGCCTATCACCTGGGTCTAAGTCCACTGCGTTTCTCATTCAGAGACTCAGACCAACATCTTAAGGTGGTGGCAGATCTGTCTGCCAACAGCACCTGTGGGTTTCATGGGGTGTGAGGACAAAGCTGCATCCCTGCTGCCTCATCCCTTGGAGCAGCCTCAGCTGGTGCTCCTGTGTGGCCACATAGTGACACGCATGGCTCAGCTCATGGCAGCCCACTGTCATAAATCCAGTGC
>NW_011112023.1:0-331 GCF_000146605.3 Meleagris gallopavo
ATTGATGGGACCAACTGAATTTTATGGTATTGTTGTGGATGAATTTACAAACGTACATCTTTGTAATTCTGGTGGAATATGTGGACCATTATTTTAGTATTCTTTTTTGAGCTTAGTCTTCTACAGACTGGTCATTCACTGATCACATAACTGCCTCCAATGTTCTGAATTACTTGTAGCAATGAAGTTAGCATAAAATATTTGGTGAACTAATCCTGCCACATCCAAAGTAGTCTATGGTCCTGCAGATGTGGTTGCCTCCCATATCATTTAGAAATAAAGCATAGGGTAGCATTTATTGCTTTACTTGCTTATGTATATCTGAAATGAC
>NW_011112024.1:0-346 GCF_000146605.3 Meleagris gallopavo
TAGCCAAAATGAAATCCTTGGATATTGTTTATTTGGTGTTTACTGCAGTGATTTTCACTGAATAGTGAATCTATTTATGTCATAGTGACCAGACTCTTTGTTTGTTAGAGGAGTCTGTTTGCTGAAGGAGCTCTGTAGATGGTAGGTTCTATTTTGATAATCTTGTAAAAATAAATAAATACATAAAATAAAATAAAATAAAAATATTTATTTCTCATTACCAAAAAATATATGATTTTACAGAAGGGAATTGTGTTCTTAAGAAACCTTAAACCACAAAAAAGCAACCCCAAACTCCTCAATTCCAGAAAGTAATAGAACTCTTTTCCTTTTTTTTCTTTTCTTT
>NW_011112025.1:0-408 GCF_000146605.3 Meleagris gallopavo
AAAAGCAAGCAAAACGAAAAAGGAAAAAATTGTAGACTTAGAAGAGTTTTAGTTGCTGAGTATGACAAAATGTTGACATCTCTAGAAGATACTAGTGTTCTAATTTACTAGGGACAGAGCAAAGCAAGTTCAATTACTTGTTTTATCTGAGTCAGTGCCAAGAACTTGAATGTTGCTTATGTTCCCAGGTGAGCATCCCGAATATCTCTTAGGGAGATTTTCTTTTCTTTCTGTGGATTGCTTTGCTCCTGTACATCGGAATGAAACAAATGACAAAACCCTGAAGCAGAAATCAGTCTGCTTATGTGGCAGCAAAAAGCAGAGGTAGGTGCTAAGGCATTCTCCACTGCAGCAGATGTGCCTCTTTATCAGGCAGCCAGCTTATCAGCAAATGCAGTGTTTCTGAAT
>NW_011112026.1:0-729 GCF_000146605.3 Meleagris gallopavo
CCCAGTAACCCTCGGTGTGTCCCTAACACTTCCTTTCTTCCCAGATCTTGTCCGGCAGGGCAGAGGAGAATCCCCTGCGTGCGAGACGTGCAGTCCTGGATCTGCATGTCTAGGTGAGCAGCACGGGGACACCTGCAGCCCCACAGGGCTCTTGGGGGACCCTGGGTGTCCCGTAGCCCTGAGGAGCAGGCATCAGGGGCTGGGGCTGGATGGTATGGAGGGGACTGTCCCCGGCCTGTTCCAGGGGGACCTGGGCACTGTCACCTCCACACCTACCCTTGCACTCTATGGGGCAGTGCAGAGAAGGGGATTCGGAAGGGGCAAGCTCTATAGCCCTATGGATGGCCAAGGGTCACTGTGGAAGTGGGACAGGGGCTGTGGCTGCTGTCCCCAGGGGACCCCCATCCTGCCCTGGCCCTGTTGGCTGCTGCCTGTCCTTCTACTTCTGCCTTAAGTCCTTGGGGACAACCCTGCAGGGACAAGGATTCTCCTCACCACTGATGCCCTTTGACATCCTCTGATGAGCAGCGCTGCCCTCTGATGACCACTGTTGCCCTCTGATGATCTATGAAGACCCTGATGATTAATGACACCCTCTGATGATCAATAAATCCCTCAGCAAAGCTACACTCTGTGTGTTTGTGTCCTTTTCTCTATGCTCAGCAGGGACCACTCGCATCTGTTCCTGCCTGGCAGTGGCCACCCCAAAGTGCTAGGAGGGGTCCCGAG
>NW_011112027.1:0-537 GCF_000146605.3 Meleagris gallopavo
ATTTGTTATTAAGGGTAGATGTAAATTGAAATTTAAAAAAATGTAAAATTAAACAAAAAGAGTATTATAAATGAAATATTAGGATACTGAAATATTTTAAAATATCTAATAAAGAAATACAGGCATTTCATCAAGTTTGTCTTTCATCCACAACTCTTAAGTTAAAACTGATTGGTTAGACAACACAGGTGAACACTGAAATTTAAAGTCATTGCCAGTGACAAAGATCCTCAGTGTGTAACATTAGCCTTAATTTAGGCTTGCGCCACGGAAAAATAATCTGAAACTGAGGTTTCCATCCCTGAGATATCATAATATCCTTATTTATGAGCATATCAACTTCACAAATTCATTTATAGGTTTTGATTTTACATATGTAGTATTTTTGTGTACAAAATGTCTGTTTACTTCTAAAATGCAATATATTGATTTTTTAGATAATTATCACATTGCCTAATTGGGATCTTTACATGTGCTTACGTTTATTTTTTACCTAATTTTCTAGCAAGGTAAAAAATAGTAAGCAATCTTTTTTTT
>NW_011112028.1:0-481 GCF_000146605.3 Meleagris gallopavo
ATCATAGACATCATAAAAGTTCCTCCAGTGATTGCAATACTGTTTGATCTCCGTGTAATTGGGCTGCCAAAACGAATGAGTGGGTGTAAGTTAGCCAGAGAGCCTGACTGTACAAGATCGAGACTGTACACAAGGCTAGCCTGCATCAGGGATATTCTGGGGGAGAACTGTTAGCTGACAATGGATAGTATTCTATCTGAATGATGCTGGCTCCCTAGGATGCCTTGTACCCAACAATTCTAGTCAGCCACATTCCAGACAGCACCATCCCAATTGTTTCCCTTGGGAGAACAGTTGCAGCCACCTAGCTCTGTTAGAAAATCTCTACAAGTGCTATTTTACCAAAGGTGGGATGGGACCAGTGGGATTAAACTGTGTCATCCTATTACTGTTACAGTAATTACTATTGCAGTAATCACTGCTGTTCTTGGGCTTACACCCTTTGGTGACTAATGCATCTATCTCTCTGGGAGGGAATGAC
>NW_011112029.1:0-580 GCF_000146605.3 Meleagris gallopavo
CCCTATTTGACCCCCAGGATCCCCTGTCCTCCCTTTTCTTCTCACCTCCTCACCCCTTTTTCTGACCCCTAGAGTCCCCTGTACCCCCCCGTGCTCTCCTCCCTGACCCCTGATGTCTGTTCCCCCATTTTTGACCTCCAGTCCCCCCCAACCGGCCACCTTTTCTGCCCCATAGAAGCCCCCCACAACTCCTGGCTCTCCTCTCCCACTCCTCCCTCTGCCCCCAGATGTCCTTTCTGCCTCGTGGAGACTCTGTTCACCTCTTTCCCCCACACAACCCATTAAGTTCCTCCCAGAATCTCTTTCAACAACATTGAGACCCCATTCCCCTCTTCCCCCTGCCCCGTGTCCCCTGAGGTCTCCCCCAAACTCCCTTTCCACAGCATGGAAGCCTCACTAACCTATTTTTTCCTCCCACAACTCCCCTTTCCATCCCTGGAGTCCTGCAGAAAAAACCTGGAGATGTCCTAGGAGGGTTTGGGGCGATTCAGGGGGTCCCCGAGGTTTGGGCCGGCGGGAGTCCCTTGAAGGATCTGGAAGCTCCCAGGATGGCTCCAGGAGCTCTGAGGAGCCACTGGGA
>NW_011112030.1:0-519 GCF_000146605.3 Meleagris gallopavo
CAATGCTACTGCTCATGAGGTCTGGGTGGGACAGCAGAAATGGGAATGCACATTTCCCTTCATTCATCAAATTGGAACAAGAATGAGACTTCAGAAAAAAAAAAAAAACCACAGCCCCAAGTACTTGGCAGAGTCCATGACTGGGGACAAATCAGGAGAGACTTTGATCATTAAAACTGCAAATGAAGGTTAGAATAAGCTGTTACATAAAGGGGATTCTTTAGTTATAGGAATGTTTGATCCGATTCACAGTGAAGGATGTGCACCCATTTCTAACGGAAAATCCTTTAGCTTTGCTATGAATTTATCTAGCCGGCCAGACAAATTGCTCATATCAAACTGTCATTTGGATGTTCAGCCATTGAAAACACAGTTAAAGCATGTCCCTTAATTAGAAATCCCGTGGAAATGAAAACAATCCTCTCTGGCATCTGGTTACCCTGGATGGTAAGTTGGACTTATCATCTGGCACGGTCCCCTTCCTGTTTGCGTGGGTGGACCGAGGCAGACGTGGAATTC
>NW_011112031.1:0-408 GCF_000146605.3 Meleagris gallopavo
ATCCCTGTCTTTTTTGTACTGGGGAGCCCAGAACTGAACACAGTACTCCAGATGAGGCGTTACCAGGGCAGAGTAGAGGGGGAGGATCACCGCCCTCGACCTGCTGGACACGCTCTTCTTAATGCACCCCAGAATGCCATTGGCCTTTTTGGCCATGAGGGCACACTGCTGGCTCATGGCCAACCTGTCGTCCACCAGGACGCCCAGGTCCCTCTCTGCAGAGCTCCTCTCCAGCAGCTCATCCCCCAGCCTGTAGTGGTGCATGCAATTATTCCTCCCTAGGTGTAAGACCCTCCACTTGCTTTTGTTAAACCTCACCTGGTTTCTTACTGCCCAGCTCTCCAGCCTGTCCAGGTTTCGCTGAATGGCAGCACAGCCTTCAGGCGTGTCAGCCAATCCTCCCAACTT
>NW_011112032.1:0-481 GCF_000146605.3 Meleagris gallopavo
GCTATAGCCAATCAGAGCATGACAAATGGCATGATCACTGTTTATGATTATATAATGCTTATATAAATTCATGCATTCTGTCTGCTAATAGCTTTCAGCTACAGTACATGGATTTACATTATGAATAGTTACAGGGAAATTGGCTTATTGGCTGAGAGAATTCTATACCCAGATAATGAAGAATAATGCATTTTCTTGTAGACTGCACAATATTAATTTATAATACAGAAGAATTAAAAAACAAACAAACAAACAAAAACAATGAATGGTTAAACATAATACACTTGGCATGCAACCAGAATTCCTTCTAATACATTTTGACTGAGTACAAATCCTGTTATTGCAGATTAGCTTCTGTCAGTGTGAGTCTTAGTAGAAATAGAGTTGATCTTCATATTGAGAACGTATAGTCCCTTATAACTGAAGCTGACATGAAAATTATTATAATAGAACAGAAGTTTTGGGAATAATTTTGGTATTT
>NW_011112033.1:0-506 GCF_000146605.3 Meleagris gallopavo
GGTGTGGTGAGGTGGGAGTCCTCTGCTCCCAGGTAACAGCAATGGGATGAGAGGAGATGGCCTCGCGTTGCGCCAGGGGAGGTGCGGGTTGGATGTAGACTCTATAAGTTCATCCTGCAGGTCGCCTGGCTTCTTTGTACCCGGGTGAACTGGTGTTCCGCTGCTGTTTGCACTGCCAGCTATTGAATAACAGAACATCCGACAGCGCAGCGCCCGGTAAGGCTCCGCGGGCAGCGGGAGGTCCCGGCTGCAGTTCTGCCTTCAGCCGCGCGGTGGCGCCAGAGGATCGGGGAGCGCGCTCCGTGCGGAGCCGGAGGGTCGGGCGGAGGAAGCGGGATCCGATCCGCAGGGTTCCGCGCTCCGACACCGCATCTCTTTACCCTATGGGGCTGCAGGTGGGCTGCCAGCCCTTTCCTCGTTTGATCTGGTTGCTCTTTAAGAGCAAGCAATGCTTTTTAGTTGCTCTGTGTCTCTTCTACTCGGTTCAACGAGCGCAGGTCAGACCC
>NW_011112034.1:0-479 GCF_000146605.3 Meleagris gallopavo
CCTCTCTTGTGAGTCACCATCACACCACCACAAGGTTTTGCCAGCTGTGTCACTATGTCCATATCAGTCTCATTGCCTCAGCACCTGTATCCTCAGTTCGCCTCTCAGCCTCCAGCAGACCTGAAGCAAAGGTTACCAGCTTCTCAGCCAAGAAGTCAACCCAACAACAGTGTGTTTTGTTTTGGATAACCAGAGCACTTCTTGCAAAGAGGTTAAATGGGCACTGTGTCAGCCTCTCCTGCACCCTGCAGTGAAACAGAGCATTTAAACGCATCTTTAGGATTTAATCTATTAATGCCAACTCACGAAATAAGAACAAATTGCAGCATGATTTAAGCTGGGGGTACAAATCTGCTCAATTACTTTGCTTCTTGGATAACTTTGAATTACACAGAACTGACATCACTTCCACTTCACGACAGCTTATAAATTGACACCAACCACATGGCACTATCCATAAAAACATGTGTCAAAGAGAC
>NW_011112035.1:0-423 GCF_000146605.3 Meleagris gallopavo
ATCCTGTTTTCTAAACCTTTGTCGTATTGCCCTCTTACCCTCCAGATGTACCTGAATGGACCACAGGAGACGTGTGTAATAGAACTGTCATCTATGAAGTCTTGATTTACCCTCAGTCTTTTCTCCCTCTGCTGGCAAGACAAGTGTTATGCATTCACAATGCACATAGTGGTCAAGTAAACATTGAACTAAAACCTCACTGCTCTTTTACCAAAAGTTGGCCCTAGCTTTCCACATCTTTTTCTTTTTTTCTTTAATCTGCTCTAGAGTGTTTCCATAAGCTGTCCCTTAGTAAAAAAAAAAAAAAAAAAAAAGAGTTAAGATTTACAGCAGGAGTTCCTATTTGCATACAATAGCAACATTCATATTCTGCACTTTAAGAAGGCTTAACTTTATTTCATTTATTTCTGTATTATTTCTCTA
>NW_011112036.1:0-466 GCF_000146605.3 Meleagris gallopavo
CCTCCGGGCACAGGTTGAAGGCAGGTTGGGATGGCAGTATTAAAAGTATCCTGTTAGCACCCGTCTGCTGCTGTTTGGTCACCACCAATGGAAGTGTGCCTCTGCTGGGTGTTATGTGGTAATTCAGGCTGTATGCGAGGCCAACAGGCGTGCCTGAGCAATGTGGAGGGCAAGGAATGCAGCGCCCCTCGGCCTGAGGAGCTGCATCCCTCACCTCTGTCCTGCAGAGCGTTTGCTCCGTGCCAGGGGTCAGCAGTGTGGCTGCTCTCAGCCTTTCTCTGCATCTGTAAGCGTTCTGATTGTTTTCTGACACACGAGGACACTCAGAGGAGCAGAGGTTGGGCGCCAGTGGGCTCTACGGTGTGGTGTCACCCGACAGCCACTCAGGCCCACCCCGTCCTTAGTAGCTCAGACTACCACAGAGGGATGAGGGAGAGAACTGGAAATGAAAGTGAACAAGTGGGAA
>NW_011112037.1:0-481 GCF_000146605.3 Meleagris gallopavo
AGCTCTTCTCGGCCAGTTTGTTTTCAGTCTCCCTTGCTGAGACACTCCTGCCATTTCCATAAAATACTTGGATACTTCTTAAAAACAATCTCATTTCCTCTAACTACAGGGACACTGTGATTACTCATGTAGTTCATTCGAAGTGTAGCTATAGGAATTGAAGAATACCCATTCTTCAAAATATGCCTAAGGAGCAAGAAAGCTCAGGCTTCAGATTCTTTTGGTAGTCCTTGCAGCCTGGAATGCCAACTGGAGTGCATCAACGGAGTGGTGACCAGGAGAGAGAGGAAAGAGATTGTCTTCCTCTGCTCCACCCTCAGGGGGCCCCAGCTGCAGCACTGCATCCAGGTCTGGGGTCCCCAACACAAGAGTTCTACTCTTGTAAGCTAAATTTCATAGAAAAAAAAAAATGAAAAAAATTACTTGGCTTTTTTAGCCCTAATTTAAGTAATGTGGTTAAGCAGCTATTCAGTATTGATGT
>NW_011112038.1:0-314 GCF_000146605.3 Meleagris gallopavo
TAAAGGCTCAGTTTCACAATGCAACAAAGGTGAATTAAAGGCTTAGCCCCTGGTTGAAAAAACAGTTCTGCTTCCCTCTTCTGCCTGTAGCCTTCCTTCTGCTGCCTCACTTCTACAAACATGGGTTCCAGTTTGATTCAAGGAATTTAGTGAACAGAAAGCTAGTAGCAAAAAATAGAGTTTTCTTGTGGTTTAACTCCTTGGACTGCTCACCATAGAGCCAGATCTCAGTGAAACTGTCCTAAGCCAAAGAATGAATCAGCTGCAACTCAGTCAGTGCAGGAATCTGCCAGAGTTTGCATGTTTTGCAAAGA
>NW_011112039.1:0-326 GCF_000146605.3 Meleagris gallopavo
AAAACACCATTTACAAAGAAAGATATAGAGAAATGCAGAAAGAGAAAGAAGCTAACAAAAGATGAAAAAGGAATCAAGAAGCTTTTAAGCTGAAGTTGGTAAAGAGAGTGAAAAAAAAAAAGATATCTAAGCCAGAAGTAAAGCATGATTACAGGAAAAAATGACACAGCAGAATAATTAAAATTTTCTTTTTTTTTTTTTCTTTTTATTTCCCCACACCACAACAGCAGTAGTGCAATTTTACAAGTGGAAAAGTCTGTAAATCTGTGGCTAGATAATAATTTTCCTTTTTTTTTTTTTAATAACATATTTTGTCTGCGTTCTTA
>NW_011112040.1:0-1566 GCF_000146605.3 Meleagris gallopavo
AAAAAGAAACCCAAAAACCCAGGAAAATACTAGAAATAGCCATCATGAGTAAGCAAACACATATATTTCAGATTAGAAAATTTCATGGAAGCATCGGAGAGGTGATTTTTTTAAAATAATCTGCATGGCTCTAAGAGCTCAGATTACTGCTATCAAAAAGAAAATGTTTCTTGCTGGAAATATATTTGCTTGTGGCTCTCTAGAGGTCTTAGTAAGGTTATTGCTCTGTGTTAAAAATTTTTTTCTCTTTCAGAGTGGGTCACTTCCCTGCTCCCCTCTCCTCAGAGTAGCTTGGGCTCGAGTTATATTGGATGAAGCTCACACTATTAAAAATCCAAAGGTTCAAACCTCCATAGCTGTGTGCAAGCTGAGAGCCACTGCCAGATGGGCTGTCACTGGGACACCAATACAGAACAACTTACTGGACATGTACTCTCTTCTGAGGTGAGGTGATTTCATGTGAGGCACATGGATAGCACTTCAGTTCCAGTGATTCTTCACTGACAAAGTGCTGAAGTTGTTTCGAAGTTGAAGTGATCTCTGAGGTAAAAGGGATAATGAGGCAGAGGCAGTGAATGAACCGGACCATGTGCTACTGCTGTGTGTGTAACTATTCTGCTTTTAGGAAACTCAAAGTGAAAATTACTTAAGATCTCCAATGTTTTCAAGGAGAATATCCACAAAACCAATGTTACTGATCAGAATTTTTGTGCAGTAATACTTGTTCCTAATAATTTGGAATTGACAAATGAGTATGCTTTTTGGCAAGTGGATGTGCTTCTTGACGTGCTTTGTTTGAGTTACAATGGGCTAAGATGATGTTATGGGTATGCAATCAGAATGTCACTTTCGCTGTGCTACTGAGGTCGGGCCTTTGACCAAACAAGTTATAGATGTCATTGAACTGAAAGTGTTTTGTTGCTCCTTGCTGAATTAGAGACTGTTTGCTTTGGATAACAAGGAATTTTGTTTTGGTCACTCAAGAGTAACTGAAGAGCTTCTCTTCACTTGAAATGAAGTTCCTTTATCTTCTGTGTTAGGTTCCTACGTTGCTCTCCTTTTGATGAATACAAGGTGTGGAAATACCAGGTAGATAACAACACTAAGAAGGGAGGAGACAGGCTAAGCCTTTTAACTAGGAGCCTCTTATTACGGAGAACTAAGGAGCAGCTGGATTCAACTGGAAAGCCCTTGGTAAGACCTAGGCAATCATCTCATCACTTTCCTTGCAGTTAACTCTTCACGTGCATATTTGCTAATAGGTGGGTTTTCCTGTCTACTGCACTCTTTTGAGGAAGAGGAATAAATCCCTGTGGGATGCTGTGTCTGCTTATCCAGAATGCAGAAATATATGGAAAAATGAAACCTTGTAGTTATAAATCAAGTGCAGAAGAGAATGTGTCAAGCAATTGCAAGTGGATATCCGTTTAATGGAGAGCTAGTCTAGGTCTCTGAATGGAAGCTGCAGAGTGTGAAATGGGTTTGGTGTGTACTGGGGCATTGACTTTCTCCATTATTCCTTATAGATAATCTGTTAATCTGAGTTGTAAGTTATCAGTGTGTCTG
>NW_011112041.1:0-1355 GCF_000146605.3 Meleagris gallopavo
ATGTGAAGGTTGGCAGCCCTGCCTGCAACAGGGGGGTTGGAGCTTCATGATGCTTGAGGTCTCTTCCAACCCAAGCCACTCTACGATTCTATGACAATTACCCAGCAATAAATCAGTAACAGTCATTTTAAAGCAAAGAAACAAAAGTCTCATACCAGATTCTGCACTGGAAGAACGCTCAGAAGCAGATCTAGATTCTGAACGCTGCCTTTTCTTCTTTGAATGGCTATCATCATCCTCAGTCTCTGAGCCCTTGAGATACAAGATGTGGTTAGCAAGAGGACAGCAACACCTCCATAGTGACAGGAGCAGGTGTTAAGGCACCGTGAAGCCCCTTACCGAGCGAGAGCGAGACCTCTTCCTGTGGTGCTTTTTGGATTTCTTAGAATGCTTCTTGTTCTTTGAATGGTGATGCTGACACTCGTGCTGGAGTACAACATGAAAAGACAAATGTTAGTCTGCAGGGCACACCGTGAAACCAGTGACAGCTCATCAACCACAAGGCACCTGTAGCTAGCAGTGATTAAAAACCAGTATTACTAATAGCAGTGCCAGTGAAAGTTATTACAAGCTTTTAGTAGCAAGGGAACAGACAGCTTCAGGCATGGATGCACGCAGCTTCTGTTTCCCATATCCTTGCTTCAGTGCTTGCTATTTGAAGTGATTGCTCAGGTTGGCCGAGGATAGAGTGCAAACCTTGCTTTGCAACATTTGAAATTCTGAAATCAAACCATTTTAACATGTACAAACTGCAGTGAGCGAAACAAACTAACATTATATCTCGTTACCTATAAAAGATAACACCTTTCTGAACAAGACTGACGTGCCAAGATTTCTGCAAATCAACTCTTTAACGTGGCTGATCCAGAAGTTAAGGGTGAAACTGTGAAACTACATTATAACCCTCCCACCCACCACCAATAAATCGCTCACGGTCAAAAATCAAACAGACAAAGTGTGAATGTCCCACAACTCTACAATAAATCAGGGAATTCTGATGTTAACTTTTGAAAATCCTCGCGGTGCACATCAGAACAACACCACGGATCAAATAATTCTAACACATTTCTTCTCTGCCTTTTTTTCCAAGACGAGGTTTTAATATCCATACTTTTTGGTAATGCAGCACATCCCTGTCTGTATAATATAAGAACCAATCAACTAAGTATTGTATACCATATATTCTCTCCTCAGGAAAAGATAAAATAAGAATTACCTCGAGTATATGTATGAAATCTTTGAATATTCTTTTCCTTTCAGACTCTAGAGTGATATCTTCAAATGCTGGTTCCTTCACAAATCTGTCTCTGATCTGAGAAATAGCAATGAAGTACCGACATGAAACGCAGACATTC
>NW_011112042.1:0-1338 GCF_000146605.3 Meleagris gallopavo
GCTGGCGGCGTGCTGCAGGGCTCCGGCCGGTATTTGCAAACAAAGATGCTGCTCCCTCTCCTTTTGCCCCTAGCAGACACCCATTGCAAAACAGTCCTTCTGGTGCAGCTAGAAAGGGAAAGGCAAATATAAGAAAAAGGGAGAAAAGGGAAAACAACAAGGTGGTGTCTAAAAATAGAGCGTTTTTTCTATAGATCTTGTCTCACTGGGATCTCCTTCCTGAGCAGCGTATGACATTCGTGTAATTTCACTGTTTTCCTCTGTGACATATGGAGTGAGAAATGCTCTTTCAGTCTGCACATGTGGAATCCCCTTGAAATAAGTCATAGGTAAATGTCCACGGGATTCAGACACCAAGATGTGGCAGTAAGCAGGACCCAGCCTGCTTTCTCCTAGCTCCTATCTTTTCCCGCAGCCTGTCATTTTCTTCTAGCAATGACTTTCCCAGTCGTGATGTTTCTTTAATAAGACAAATGCCCTTTTATTCATTCAGAAGTTTGTGGCTCTCACAGATGTCTCCCTCTGTCATTAATACTAAACATTGCTGATCTGTATACACGTCCCCAGAACTACTGAGCAAGGAGCTCAGTAAGTTTATGCACTCACAAGCACAGCTAACTAGGGGAGAGCAGGCTTGGGAGCAAAGGAGGATTATAGCTGGCTATGGCAGCAAATTCCTCCTTTGATTTTGTTTTGAAGGAAGGAAGGAAAAACAGAAACACACATCTTTTCCTAGGATGCTTCGGGCAGAAGTGTTTATGTTGTTGGTGCCTGTGTTTGAACTCATTTACTTTTATTCTCTCTTTATAATCAGTGATGATCTCATCACTGTGGCCTGAGGCACAATTTCTCTCATGTTAAAGCAGAGACTTATATTTGATCAAATGGAACGTATCCTAACTCAGAGGACTGCATGGACTGTATCTCCTCTGCACAGATCCATAAAAGGGCTCTAATGACACCTCCTCAGACACTTGGAAAGGGATTGGCTTGCAAATTCTGGAATATATGGAAGTGTCTTAGCTCCTGTTACATTTCATGAAAAAAGGTTCACATGAAGTATTCCCTAAAGTTGCTTTTGCATTCCCATGGGTCATACTTACAGGTATAGTTACCCTAAGAGGTCCAAATGACTTAGAGAAATTATCCTTCTGTCATACTTACTCCTTCAACAGCAGATGCAATTAAGTGTCCAGAATGAACGGGGCAAATGTGTGTAAGGCACTCTGAAAGTAATGCCTCTTATTTGTTTCCATGGAAACTACAACAGATGCAGAGAGCACAATAGCACTATTTGATAGAGCAAGTTCTCAGCTACAAAACACAGTTTTTCAACAA
>NW_011112043.1:0-8174 GCF_000146605.3 Meleagris gallopavo
CTGTTTGGTTGCTTTCTGATCTCTTCTATTTAAATCAAACAACAACCAATTTATTATGACATAAAAAATATTGTGGCTAAGGGAGAAGGAGAAAGTACTTTTGAGATAAATTCAAGTTCAACAGCCAGAAATGAGGGGGGAAAGAAACTGGGGCTACACCAGTCTAATTGATTTTGTTATAGAACAAATGTTGTTGAAGCCAAAGAGCAGCAAAATACACTCACCTTTATTGCAAGTGTTTGAAGCTATGCTAAATAAAAGGGAAAAAAATCTGCTCTTTGCTCATGGCACAGGTTATTTATTAGAAAATAAAAATAATTAGTTGTAGAAACAATTGAATTGTGCGAAGTGTTTTGCCTGGATTCCAGGAATGGCGGATTTAATGAGGCTCTACACTTCACAAACACTAAAGCAGTTCTTAAATGGGGTTTAATAGGATATTTTCACTTTCTTTCTGCTCTCTGTTCACAAACGCATGGGTCCCCCAGAGTGCACACGTTTAATTTAAGCAAGTTTTCATAAATTCATCTTCTATACCTCATGAGTATACTACTAAATGTGCAACTCCCTATCAAATCCTCATGTAAAAAAATCTGTAGCCTTCAAATCAAATCAGAAACCTATTTTCTACTTGTGCTCTGCATTATAGAAAAGGATTTTAATTAGTCAAGATACACTGTTCCCATTGCCCATGAAATGCAACTGGAATTTTAATTTCTCAACCACACCTAATAGTAATTAACTTGTGGGAAACAATGTTTAACAAGTCACTGTTGACTGGAGTTGGGAATATGACCTGCCACCATAAAGTAACTATATGATGGGCTCTACACCTTGGGCTGTAAGGGTAATGTTTTAATTTTAAAGGTGCCTCCCTTGACAGAGGGACAAATGCAGCTGCAACTGAATCTTGTCTCTTTGGAGATACCCTGAATCATAAGGAACTTTTTTGGAATGCAGTTTTTTTTCTGCTTCACTTTTCTTGAAGGACAGCTTGGCAGACCTGAAGCACAGAAGGATGGTCACCTCAATGCGTATAAAAAAATGAAATATGCCATTAGAAGAAGTGCTGTTGAAATCCCGCTAATGCTAGACTAATGACCCCTACCACTTCAGGTCTTGATTTTATACACATAAGCAAGAATGAACAAAGAATAACCTCTGTTACATTCCAGCCTCTCAATCTCCTACTCAAAAAGTATAAAGTAATTTTTTTTTTTTTAATACTTGAAAATACAGTCATTGACGGGCAATTCATGTTGGGATGGGGTTTTGTCTTATTTGCTTATATTTTAGTCTACAACTTTATTGATTGATTTGGTCTATCTAAAAAAAGATCTGAGTATAACATCACAGAAAAATAATTTTGTGGGCTAACTTCTGGAATGGATTACTCTGAACTGAAATCTAAAGAAACATTCACTCAATGTTTTATATTCTTTCAATAAATACATGTAAATGTGCATATGTGCTCGAATTAGCTTTCTTTTGTGACCAGTTTTAGGATGTTTTATTCTTCTAGTACCATTTTTGTTTTTTACTGTTTGGGTAGCAGAATGCATTCTTCCTTCCAGCTGTCTTCTACCTGCTTGCTTCAATATTGTCATTCTTTTTCATCTCTTCCTATCATTGCTAGTGTACTTCTGCTTGGTAGCACATCAGAATGCAAGGCCAGGAGAACATACCAGTTAGTGTTCCAAATTTCCTCAGCGTTAAAATTGCCAACAAAGTCTGGAATTCTGCACAGTGCAAATGGGGAGCAGCAAAGAAGTTGACTTGTTCCCAGACCTCTAGCAGTTACTACCAGCTCCACAGTTTGCTGGCCTTCTTCAAACCATCTAGAGTATTGTTTCGGTTTCCCTTGGAGCAATTGTGCACACTGTAAGGAACATTTATCACACAGCATAGCCATTTAGAGAAAAGTCTGAATGGACATGAAGAGCGGGTGACTAAGCAGAAAGTGGCATCCTTCACCTCAGACCTGAAGTCCACTCAGGATGCCTAAACGATTGCAGTCTGCTCTGCTTGCTTGTGGATATTAGTAGGAATTCGATCATGAAGGATTTAAAAATTTTAAATTGAAGTACTGGTAAAGGCAAAACATTATCACCTTGGGTGCACATTCTTGAACTGACTCTTCTGATACTTAATAGAATATTTTTCTTTGCTTAACATCTTGAAAGGATGGACTTAAGAAATATAGAAAGCGTGAAATCTACTTGAAGTTAAGAATCGATCTGAGCTATCCTGAGTACATCCAGTAGGATCATAACTTACAAAGCCCTCTCGGGTATCTTGGCAGCTCCTCATGTAGGGGAGAGATGCTCTGAACTTCATGGACCTTTTAGTCATTCTCACAGTGAATGACACACAACACTACAAACTGCAGAAGGAAGAACTTCCAACACTGGGTTGTCCAGCAGGTAATCAGGTAATGTAGCCCAAGCAGGAGATGAAGATTTAATAATAAATAAATAAATATCAGCTCTCTCTCCATTTACTCTCCTTATTATCTTTGACTTTGATGATATAAAAGTTGTACAAACATCTCAACCCAAATTGTTATGGAGAACATTATATAAGTGATGTATCTGAGCTATAGATGGAACGAACGTATGAAAATCCAGCTCAAGTGCTACATTTACTTAAATTTGGTTGTCATGAAACCCTATATAAAAAGCTGTTTAGTCACTAGAAGGAAAGTGAACCAAAAGGAAAGTACGTTCTCTTACTTTAGAGCCAATCCATGAAACAGCTACAAACTTCAATATACTCCCTAATGGAGATTCTTTGGGGTCCTGGTACTGTCATTGATAGCAATAATCCTATAGGAAAAAAAAACAAACCATTAGATATCTAGCCAAAAAAGCACATACACATGTTGCAAGAGTAAATAAACTGTTAGAATGGTGTTGCTATTCTAATGGAGAAGGGAGATTAAGAGCCTCATTTCAACTGAAGGAAAAAACCATTGTATTACTTTTATTGTTCATCTGGTCTAAATCCAGATCAACCAATCAAACGTCAGTCAGGACAGCATTTGTCTTGTTCACTTACTCACCTAGAATCTGAGAAGGGGGAAAATGCATAACTGGTTCCCTAACAAAATAGTACCTTTACTTTTGTTACTGAAGCCATGCATGAAACCTGAATGCTCCATTACTCAATGCTAAATAAATATCTGTTGCTCACTAAACGTCAATTATAGTTCAAATAAGTTAAGAGTTGAGGTTTGGGTTTAAACATATTTAAACTATGTCAGAAACACATCCAGTTTGAATGCAGATATATATTTTAACATCTCATTTGGAGACCAGAAAACTGCATAGCAAATGACCGAGAAACCAACAAGATAAACAGCTGCCAAAATATGTTGCCCATTATGACATCAGTATTCCAATGTAGTAATAACATTTGGAATTAACATTTTGTTTGCTTTTATTGTAGATCTGGAAGTAACTGTAGTTATCTGGAAGTCTGTAATACCATATTGTCTGTCTCTCTAGAGCAGCACACATAGTACTCAGAGTAGCTAGGGAGGAGGAAAAACTATATATTTGTCATTTATATTGTATATTATATTTGTTTCATAATTATCATAACATTATAAAAGAAAGAAACTGAGCTAAAGAAGATTCCTTATGTGGAGAATAAATGTATAACATATTAATTATTCTTCAGAGGAAAAACCACAATTTTATACATCAGGATCTAAAGCTTTTGTGCTTTTTTTCTTTTTTTCACTCAAACACTGAAATTCTAAGCATATAATGCATATTCCACCTTCTATCTGCTAATGTACTAAACCGTACGACGAACACACACTGTATATGTTTTATGACATGGACTTAGGGTCCAGATGAAAACTTTGAGATTTACATTTCTATCCTGCATTGACCTTTTGGCTTCACTTCTTAATTAAGCAAGGCATGGTAAAGAAAGAGATTATTATGAGGTGGCTGGGTCCCCAGGGTGTTATGAGGTACCAGACACAGTTAAGCTATCTCAAGACAACCATGTTCTTGAGAGTTACTTTATTGCTATTATAAAAAATCTTTATTATGGGGAAAAATATGTATTTTTATGCTAGAAGAAGATGAAGATGACAGTTTAGGATGTTGAACAGCACTTTCAGCTGAGCTTTGTGCCCGCAGAGACTGTAAAACATCGAAGACTGGGCGGCCTTTGATTGGCTCCTTTGGATTCTAAAGGGGTAGATTAATCTTTGTAAAATTCATAGTTGGAACATTGTACCATTAACTGGCACTTTCAAGTTATCAAGATACTTTATGAAACTGAAAAAGTCCTATTACACTTGCTAAAAAGGCAACTTTGGGGGTGTGGCTCTCATGAAACCATTTCGTCTCTGGAGTATTAGATACTTTCCAATGTGCCCCATGCTTGATAAAGCCCCATGATGTAGCTCTTCATCTTATAACCTCTATCAATTTCTTCTCTGTTAATTATACCCTATCTAAGAACCCAATCATACAGCATGCTGAGCTTCGTCAATTTTTTCTCTCTTTCTTAGTTGAAATTGAGAGCATATTTAAGCCCTTATGGGACCGGGCCTTAACTCCTCATTTTTTAAGCCAAACTTCTGTTTTTCAAGCATGATATCTTCTTTTTAACTTCCGTGATAAATATGTGATGAATGCATAGAAGGTGGTACCTTCTTGGTGTCTGAGGGGAGTGAAAATAGAAGGTTCCCGCTAGTTTAAAGCCTTCTGCAGTGTCCCTGAGGTCAAAGCATTTGTGTATTTATTCCCCTCGCTGCTGCTCAGAACCAGTCAGAAACACGAATATATTTTCAGAGTTTAAAATGTAGTCCAATTTTAAAGAACTGTTCCAGCAATGCACTGATTACTTTAATGGACTTAGACACTTGAGGTGCTGCTTGTAGTATAACAGTATGTGTGCCCTGTGGACCAAAGAAAGATATGGAACAGACATATGTCTTTAAGACTAGATATGTACTACGTGACAACACATTGATTTATGCTCACCACTGTTCTGAGGCCAGCTTAGAGATATTTGATTTACAATGGATAGATTGCCTCCTGTTAAATAAAGTCCTGGGTCATTGTTCATAAGCCTGAACTACATACAGCAATCTCAGTGCATTGCTAAAATATTACAGCGGAGTTCATAGCGCCTTATTAAGCTCTATAGTTCAAAGATTAATAGCTGAAAGGAGAAAAACCTTTGTGCAAACATCTAGCAAGCTTCTTAAGCCAATGACAATTAGGCTGGAAAAGTAGTCGAGGACTCTGTCAAGAAGCTGGAGTAAAAGTGGCACGACTTGGTCAGAAAGAGCGCCAGCTGCAGCAGCCCCAGTGCCCAGAGGGATAACGCTTTAGCTTTCAGAGGGAAGGGTAGGCCTTCCTCCAGGATAACAGCCCCACTTGCCAGGCATCCCTGATAGACACTAAGGATCCTAAGGAAGAACCAGCCAGCTCCGGCTCTAGGTGTGCCGTTGCGATGTTTCCGACGCTCCAGGACGCACCGGCCCCTCCCAGGGGAGCCCGGCTGGGAGCCGGCAGGTGGCGCTGCTCCCCTCCTCCAGCCGCGCAGCGCCGCGCTGCGGGAAGCGCCATCTTTGGGACGAGACATAAAACCGAGGCCTTGACCAGTTGCAGTTATTAAAGGTCCCATTGCACTTTCCACAAGATTAACTGTGTTAACCTCAGTGTCCTGGCTGATTGCATTCTGTCTTCCTAAATTCCCTCTGTAGTTTCCACTGGACAAGTTAATCTGCACTTCCTGTTTTAGGCGGCTGTGCAACCACGCAGTGTTGGGTCCAACAGTTGCTGCTCCATCCTGGGGCAGCAGTGCCTCCGTGTGCAGGCAGTGGATGGTGTATGGCTACACGAGAGCATGGTTTTACCCAGTGCTTCCAACCACATGGCAGAGCACGGAGGAGGAGTGTGTTCTTCACGGTATGCTGGGAAATGCCATTCGGCCAAGGGATGGCAGCGATGATGTGTCATGGCAGTCTTGCCAAGACACGTGGCCCTCCCTTAAGGGAGATGACTGGTGACTGAGGCTGGCCACTCCTCTGCAGCCCTTTTGCTTGACCCAACCCAGGCCTACATTTTCAATTATGTGCTAAAGAAACTGAATGAAAGTAGACAGTGGTTTTGGCATGTTTCTAACTGAGAACCAATTGGTGATTTTAAACTGGAGCCCAATTCTGAAATTCCCTTCTCCTGTCAGGATCCCTTCCTAAGGCAGATGGAAGTGAAGCACACGAGGTAAGGGGTGCTCTCACAAGCAAGATGTGCAGCAAGATGGCACACTGCGTGGATCATCATGGATAACATGTGGCTTCTGCTTGGGTCTCGATTTTGAGGTTTGGCAGCTACACCTGAGTATGGGAAATTACATTTTTTCTACCTTTAATTCTTCCTGCTGTTTCAGTTGGATACTTCCTTTGTCACTTCATATCCCAAACTATTGTGTTTTATTGCTGGAAAATGTGTGTTTCATTTCAGTGATTGGGGATTACACACACATGCCATTGAGTGTAATGCAAGGACATTATGTGAATGTAAGGAATTATTATTTTTCTGCTTACCTAGAGAAAATAAAAGTGATTATTAACATCTTAATAACTAGACAGGGAGTAATATTAGTATTTGAACTCCATGAGAAGCCTGAAATATAGTATGGAAATAATGTGGCTGGGTGATCAGGTATTTAAAATGAGCCAGGTGTCAAGATAGGAAAACTGTAATTATCATGGAATAAAAGCAAGTTGCTAAAAAATAAAGCACATTCAGTTGTCTGGTTTATACTACATGACATTTCACTGAAGATTGTAATTCCTTTTTCTATGTTCCATTCCCCTCGTAGAGAGTGTTCCCTTGGGAAGCGGGGCCCAAGAGCCCTTTCTAGAATGGGACAGGATATTACAGCTTGGTTTGTGCACCAGCATCCTTAATATTTCCTTCCTTTCAGAAGCAAATAGAGCGTACCCTTATCTGAATGCTAATTTCCTAGTTAAAACCCTCCCTTGCTGACAAGGGACTGAAAGAGTTTTAAATCACAGATGTAGAGTATCAAATGCAATAATGCTCTTGCAATAGTGCATTGAAGCCTCAATTAATTAACCCTTGGGCTAAGTAGGCAGGTACATGGTGGTGGCCACAGGCGGTGGATGGATGAGATTTAAATGGGCATCTCATTTCCTCAGCACGGAACATGCCGTTTGGTTCAGAAAGGAGTCATTTTACACACTCGCCTCATTTACGCTCAGCTTTAATCCCTTTAATTCCACCTGAGATCCAAGTAAGAATGGGAAAAGAGAGTGAGGTGCAAAAGGCTACAGACCCAGGCTTTGTTTACATATCCTTCCCTAGGGAACCCCCAGCAGAGCCAGGGCTTTTGGCCTTTTCATCGTGCTGTGGGCATCCAAAGCAGTTGTCATATGGAAATGGTTAAACAGAGATTATACGGAGCTCTTCATGGCAATCCACCCATTTAGAGCTCTGGAAGAAAGGGGCAGGGTGAGGAGGCTGAGAAAAGGGACGGTGCTTTGCCCCACTGGCTGTGGGTTGTAGCAGGGCACAGTGACTGTGGGCCAATTTGCAGAGGCTGCGGTGTGTGGACCTCCTGTGACACCATGAAAACAGCTGCTGCTTTTCCCTCAATGTCCCATCTGGGTGCATGTTCATGTGCGATGTAAATTATGTTCCGTGGATGATGTAAGCCTCTGACATCCCTCTGGCTGTTACGTATGAATTGCGAACGCTTCCCTGCCACATCTCACGGGTAGTGCGCTAAAGCCACAGAAACAAAAAAATTCCCTAGTGTTTCCTCTGAATCGCTTAAAATCTTCTGATCAGGCTGTGCTTCTCTTTTGTGCTTGATTTCTGTGGCTCTCTTAATATGGTGATGCGCTGGCAGGAACTTGTGCCAAAATTTTAAGCAAATGTTGCAGAATATTTATGAATAATGAATTTTGTATTCATTAGTTATTGCACAGGAAATCTGATATCTCAGCATGGTGCTGCTTCAATCAAGGATATGCAAACATGTGACCACCATGTTACCAGTTAACCCTAGTAGGATTTAAAATATCAGGTATTTGCAACAAACTTCATCCAAACAAGACTGAGATTTGTTTTTGGGAATTATTCAGTGAATGGCTGAGAATAATAAATTAAAGAAAA
>NW_011112043.1:8962-10978 GCF_000146605.3 Meleagris gallopavo
AAGAAAAGAAAAGAAAAGAGAAAAGAAAAGAGAAAAGAAAGAAAAGTAAAGTAGAATCTTTTCCTTATCAGCCTTATTACTGAGAATAAAAATGCAAAAATATATCATATTATTCATTACAGTTACATTTTGTTTCCTACTCTGCTAGAACATCTGTATACAACGTAGTGTTCCTTACCCACCTTAGAGAGTCAGTCTTATTTGCAGGATGCAGCTGGCACACTTGCATGAGATGCTCCACAGTGGTGCTCACAGTACGTGCAGTGCTGTTGCAAGGGTAAATCTAGGCCACTTCAATGTGGCTGCATGGACAGGACATGGGTGTTCCCGTGGACATTTCTTCATGCCAGCCCAGTTTGTTCACACCTGGAAGCCACCACAGCCATACCCACCCACAGGAAAGGAACAAGCTGCCAGCAGCTGAGGCCAAGCACACTCATCACACCTGTGGGCTGGTGCCATTTTGTGCATCAGGCAGTCAGACATTGCCCAGTCAGCACTGTGAGGTGATGCATGATTGGGTTGGGGACCTGGGGGGCTGCTGAGGCCTCTGAACCCCCTCCCCACCATGGGACTCTCCATCTCATTTCCCTCCATGCGATTTACCATCTGTGAGCTCGTCTTTAACCTAATAAAAATCATCTCGCTTTTGACTAACAAGAAAAGGAAACAGTGCTCATTGTGGGGTTTGGGGAAAATGGCCTCGCTAATCTGCAGGATGAGAATGGAGTGATTTATAGGCGGATTTAACTGTGGGCCATGATTAGGGGGCTGGTAGTAAGTGCATTAGATGTCTAAGTGTGGCAATAGAGTAAATAGGCGTTTTATTTATCGCAGTGCCAGGGGCCTCTTAGCGGAAGAGCGCTTCTCCAAATTGAAATATAGCAGAGTTTACACTCCTGATTAGGGCTTCAAGCGCAGAGCCCAAGGCTATCAGCGAGCAGAAACAACGCTCGCTGACACCTAATTGTCACTGGATTAATGTGCAAACAGGGACAGCAAACAGCAACAACAAATAACCCGGTGTCAGAGCTGCTGGTGGCAGTGTCCACTAAGTGACTGGGGGCCAAATTGAAGTTTATATCTCAGAATCCACTGAGACCAATGCATCAGCCTGCTAGGCAGAGCTGAAAATATTTCTCTGTTGCATTGCCGTGCTGTGTTGTAAGAATTTGCATATTGTACAGGTGTGGAGCTAGCTATTGAAAAAAGGAAATGCAGTTCATTTTCATAGCAGCGTGGCCCACCCTAGTGCTGTGTACGACCTTTGCATACCACATCTCTTGTACTGATGGTGGAGGATCCTCCATCCAGAAATCCAAACGCCTCTTTGAATGCCTCCACGTTCCCCCAAATTAATTCCATGGGAAGCAGTGTGTGTGTGTGTGTATGTGTGTGAGACTGTGGCTGCAATAAAAGAGGCAAGGCTTGTAAGGAAAGGTAGTATATTTTATTAGACCAGCTGATAGAGGAAAGAAGGACAAGCTCAGTAGCCCTTCCTTTGATGGTTTTATTAGTGAAATGCTTAATGCATACACGTGAATTTGTATCCCTCTGACAAGCAACTGCTCTGTTCTTTGAATTGTTAGAGAAGGTATATTTCCTCACTGTTATGTGGGGTTCACAGATATGCCTGTTACTGGTGTGTACATCACGTGAGGCTACATACCATATGTCTGTAAACTAAGCATGAGCAATATTGTTCAATTTATTTCCTTTATGCTTCATAGCCATTCAGGTAATTTATGTGAATAAGGCCTTTTGCTCTATGATCTTGTGACTTTCACTGGCATTTCCATATAAAATTTTACAACCCTGTTTGTGAATCAAATCATTCCCACAACAACTGATTCAATCTGGGTCGCCACCTGTCTGTCTTTGGACTGGAAGAAGCAGTTTGAGCATCTGAGCTCTGTTTTTTTTCACTTCTGGTTTGGCTTGTTTGCTCCAAGATATTTCTACCCAGAATCTCAGTACTGCTAGTAAATTCTTTGGAGATAGGACAGACCAAAAAAA
>NW_011112043.1:11015-12704 GCF_000146605.3 Meleagris gallopavo
AAAAAGTCTATTTGCGCCAGCTTCTCTTAAGCTGAGAAATTAATGTCATTTCCTTGGAACAAGCAAAAGGGATTAAAAATGAGACTGAAAACAAATGCAGGAATAGGCTAGCAGCCAAGGAGTTCACATATTCAATCATTTTTCTTCCATAATTAGCTATTTAAGGAGGAAAAGTCACAAATATATGATTTATGTCTCTAAATGTATTTCTAAAGTTCTTAAGTTTTATTGACCATGAAAGTTGGTCTTTCCCTGTGTTAAGAGCTGAAGAAGATATAGAGCTAGCTAGTAGCTCAATGGTGCAAAGTCTTATGATTTAATCTTGACATTTGCAATTTTTTGCTGTAAAATATTACTTTCTTTATTTCAGGACTTTAGTGTAAAACCTCGTAATTTCTTTTCAGCTCCATTTGATTGTCAATTGCACAACTCTCTCCAAAGCTTAAAGCTTATGATTTTCATACACATATGATTTATCCCTTTTGTACCACAATATAATGTACTTTGGAGCAAATTCTCTTTATTGCTCTTGCATCCTCATCTTTCCTGCCGTGCATCTAGGATTTTTGTGCGCATGTATGAGAGAACTTGGATATGTAAGCTTTGACCTTTCTGCATATTCATTTAGAAACGTTTCGACTACCCATCTCTGTGATGGAGCCAGCTGCATATTGGATCCACTGTGTTTAATGATTTCCAGGAAGTAGTGGTCTTGCTTTTGGCATATTTGGAGAAGAAATGGTAGAGGTTTCAATACTGGAAACGGTCCAATAGCTATTTATGCACAGATTATTTCAGAGTTTCAAAGCTTTGAGGGGATAGGGAGAAAAGGTTTATACTGGAAAATTGAAAACATTTCTGATTTGCTCTTACTTCACTTAGAGTAAGAAAATCGTAAAACTGGTTTTGCAACAGGGAAGTCCCAAGTTCATTTTACTAACAATATGCTTGATGAATTCAATGTATTTTTAATCCAAGTGTAAAACTCTAAGGACATCCAAGGTGCTGAGTAGAGCATGAAAATCTAAATTAATGCTCTGCCAGAATGACAGTACTTAAACAACCAAAATATCACCCACAGGCATTAGGCTTTCCGAGAAGTTCATAATCTATATATTGTTATTGTAAAGATTGTGATTTCATGTAGAAAATAATTCACAAATCATAATTAACATAGCTCCCAATAGATGACCAAAGGCTTTAAATATACCTTTTACATTTTGCTGTTTCAAAAAGCTGTATAACCCTGTAATAAACAATTACTGCAGAAACATATCACAAAATGACCGTACTGTTCAATATGTAAGCAAACACTCATAAATCAAGGGATAGTTTTACTTAAATGCATGTGAAGTTGAGACTGAACATCTTAATTATGCAAAATCTGCCAGTTAGTATTCTTCAACTATATAGATCCATGTATGGCCATTCATAGCTTATTTGAAACAGCTTAGAACTGAAAGACACTTATTTGTTTAGGGGGTTGTAAAACATTGCCTGTTTCCTTACTTGGGTGAAACGCCTACTAGGGGGAACAGGAATTTTACCTGAACAAGGACTGCACCATCAGCAGCAAAGCACATGAGTAACGATGTTTTGCCTGAATATTACTCTTCAGATGAAAACACCTGCCTCACCCCTCAAAACTGAATAGTACATTGGATGTGAGAACTTGCATCTCTTTTTTTG
>NW_011112043.1:12724-16070 GCF_000146605.3 Meleagris gallopavo
AAAAAAAAAAAAAAAGCTGAACGCAGTAGTGAAAGACCTCTCTGCATAGCCCTATCTGCTGGTGAAGCCTGCTGCCAGACTCTGTGCAGGCACTGGGCTCCCAGCCAGCACAGCCGACTGCAGGACTGGGGCCTGAATCTATTCCTCACCAGCAGAGCTGACTGCAGAATTAAAGCTTTCAGCCACAATTTTCAAGTTGATAACACATGGACACAGCAATCCCACCCACGTGATAGCAATTGCAGCATTCAGGCACTAGACTGTAGGCTCCTCTGGGCAAAGACTTTTCATTTTGTTTGTTTATAAATCATCCAAGTGCATCTATCCCGCCCTATGGATGATAATAATAAAACATGCTCATAGCTCCCAGTACAGATGCAGCAAGGAAGTTTTGGGGAGGGATGAGAAAAAAAGTGTGAAGACAGTAAATTGCATTTAGTTCACTGAACTGTGGAGTAAGGCAAAACAATAAAACCCCAGTTTTAACAAACCCTCAGTGAGACACTGATTGCTCTGTAACAGACATAGTTGTGCCATGCTAACATTTGCTCATTAACTAGTCATGAATTCAAGTTACATCAAATACTAGTAATGAAGCAAAATGAAAGTAATGCTTTGTCTTTTAGACCAAATACACAGGGGGCTTTAGCATGACTACACAAACATTTTGAACATTACTTTCGTATGTGTGTTTGGGTGAATTTGAGTTGAGGGTTGTTTTAAATTATGACTGGTTTCAAGTAAATCTGATTTTGACAAAAAGGGGATTGGTCTCTAAATAGCACAAGGAAAAAAGTCAACCTATCAAGTGCTGTAAGATTACTGAATGACTGTGCCAAAACTGCCATTATGTCAGAGTGGGCAGAAGTAGGAACACATGTTTGGTGCTGTTGCACATTTGTACACAACAAAGTGCTGTGGCCCACACCAGCGTCTCAGCATGGAAGACCTAAACTGCAGTTTCATTTCAGTTAATCAAGTTTTTTGTTAATCTTTATTTTTCTTAGTTTCTTCTTTTTCACTTTTCAAGTGCTGGTATGTAAGTCACAACCATGCTCTTTACTAACAAAAGTAATGCCACCACAGTTAGATGGGTTAATAATGTGAGTTAACGAAGCAGAATTTACAGGTCAGGTTGAACATCCCTTAAAGAAAGTGAGAAACCTATCAATTCAATTACTGCATCCTGTAAAGTGCCCTGACATTTTGGCCTCATACAACAAGATGGGATGAGTCAATCAACCCATCATTCCACAGCCACCAACAAGGGAAGGTCCAGGTCCCACTCAGCTTTCACTTCCCATAACCCCTGCTCCCAGCCAGGTATTTCTGCCACTTACCATGCACACTTGGCCCTCCCAAGGCTCCTCTAAGACTTAATTCATCTTGCCAAAGTAGCAGAAAAAACAGTGCAAAAAAGGGATGATTTTTCTGCTGGGTGAATGATTTGAAATAAATGGAGGGAAGTCCTGATAAGCAAAGGAGATGTTGCAAAGCAGGTACTGAGACTACCTGGTAATGAGCGATGGGGGGAGCGGGGGAGAGAAAAAAAGTACTAGCAGGGGAAGGATTTGCCAGATTGGGAACCAGCAGATCGTTCAAGTGGCTTAGCTGCTCCTGAAACTGCAGATCTGGGCTGTGATTTTGTGGTATGACTTGTCTGGTGACAACACTGACATGAAGTGCTCCATCAACACAAATGCAAAGTTACTACAAGCTACTGCTAACATTTTCTATGAGTAGTTAGTGAATTGGAGGCAATAGTGCACTGCAAGACAAGTGAAAGCATTGTGTTAAAGATAACTGACAGCTTTGTATATTGTGCCTCATTCAGTGGAGTAATTTTATTGAATCTTGTAACGGAAAGGGGAAATAAGGTGTGTACAAAGTACCCCAGTCTTTGGCATTGCTAAACAGTGGGTGGTTTAGAATGAACAAGGCATTAGTACAGGGCACTCTGAGAACAGCTCAGCTGAATGGCTTATTCCACTGAAACAGCTGGTTTACATGGCACCTTCCATGTTAATATATCCCATGTCAAATCTCAAACAATTCACTTGTGTGCTTCCTTCCACATAAAAGAACAGTGTCTAATTGGAGAAAATGTGATATTTTTCCTAACCACTTCTATCTATGAGCATCACCAGATCCCTGAGAACATGTACAATGAGACAGGGTCTCCAAATGAAACATCCAGTGCTTTAGCTGGCAGCGTAATTTTTCCAATGATCAGTATCCGTGTTTTCATTTTAGCATTAGAAGTGCTTATGTTAGTTCCAGAAAATTGGAAGTTACAAGCAGCAGCAAAACAGCTGTTTTAATGTACACTTGATTTGGAAATGGACGGGCTACTTGTTTGTTTTTAAGTGCATTTTCACTGCCTTTAAAAAAATCACTCTAGGACATAATATGTTGTTAGTAAAATATCTGTAAAGGCCAATATAAACTTCCCATTTTCTGGAGTGGTTAGTTCACTGATTCTCCATGTTAGGTGATGCAAACACAAATGAAAATATACAGAAAACAGTGTGCACAGAAAACTCTCTGAATTTTGTGTATGGATAAAGATGAAACTGCAAGAGAAAAATAAAAAAGGTGGTGGTTGCTGCTGATAATGTGCTGTGGGCCAAGACGCCTTGTATAGCCTGTGTTCTGAACTTCCTTAGTACAGAAGGCTCCTCAAATTGAGGTGGGATATTGCATTCTGAGACTTAGAGTCTATGGAACCCTTCCTATTAAAAGAAGAGAAACTGCAGATAAAGACATTTCACACTGATGGGGTGTAGCCATCCTAAAGGGAGTGAAGAAGTCCCAGTGAGACATCTCTGGAAAGTTTCCACCATAGGGAAGATGGACATCTTGGAAAAATTAAATTAATCCTGTAATAGTATATAAATCTGTACAACACTGCCTTTTAAAATATTCTTAACTCTCAGAAGACTTAATCAATATTACGCAAATTACAGGATCATTTAAAAGTGTTGATGTGAAGAAAAAGACCATGCTTCTGTCCCTGTGGAACATTAACGATATCAAGACAAGCTGCCTATCCAAAATACGAGTGAAATTACATATCTTCTGCCAAGGTTGATGAAATTATGATGGCTGCATGTCAGTTTTTTTCCTGTTTAAAGGGAAATCTATGGTCAAGTGTGCCTTGAAGTTCTTCAGGTTCATTAACAAGGTCAAAATCAATGTTATTTTACTGTTTGGAATCATTTTTGGCGGAACAATGAAAAGAAACCATAGTAGAAGTAGTCTTAATATAATCATTTTCTTTTCATTGTTCTTTATGGGAAAATAATTTGGCCCGAAATTTAGTGGTCCCATCAGGGAGGTGATATCT
>NW_011112044.1:0-1267 GCF_000146605.3 Meleagris gallopavo
AAGTATGTCTGCTGGTAGTATCAGAACTCTTGCTCTGTTCTTTTTTTTCAATATGCACATTCCTCTAAATCTTTTAAAATCCCCTATGCAAATTAAAAATTATATCCAAAAATGACTTTATTTTATTTTATTTTATTTTGTTCTAAAGCCACAGAAAATTGAAAGATTACATGTTAGTATGGAAAAGGTTCCAGCGCAGGGACAAATTTGAGTAGCTGTCAGTCAGTAGATGCCATTTAATACCACCTGGCCCCCAAATTTTTTCAGCAGTAAGACCTTTGCACTGCAGAGGAAACAGAGTCAAAAGAGTTTTTTCAGCACTCCAGAAGAAACTGGCTTTAAATCTATTCTGCATCAGCAGAATGGGTATTCATCTTTTGATACCTATTAAAATGTACTGATTGCCTACCTGGAGTATAACCCCAGGGTTCATAGTATGATGGAAATACACCCAAGTGACAACCTCTAACAAATTCTTCATAGTCCAAGGGCAGCAACGGGCTTGTCGAAGAAAGAAACTCTGGATGTACTATCACCTGGATATTCAAAAATTACATTAGAGGTGAAAGAAAAGCATCATCAATGCATTGCATTTATCAGTAAGCTTCAGTAATTTTTTTCACTCTGGTCTTCTTCTGAGCACTTGGACAATACATTCCTTGTCCATCCTGTTGCCTAATTCAATTTCCACACTAAAATGCATTATCTTGTAACCTGTCTGTATGTAGTCTTGTCCTGGAAATAATACTGATAATGAACACTATTTTCTGAATGGGTCTTTGGCATTATTCTTCTTGCTCAAGAAAGACCATGCACATTGTTGATTATGCCTAAGGCTGTAACATTTAGCAGTACTGAATTGGTTCTTTTGGTCTGTCATACCACAGTATAGAATACTGGGATGTTTTCTTCCAGAGGACGCCTCATAAGTATATAGCACTCCTGAGCACCCAGCTGAAAAATAGGAATGCTTGCAGTTCTCAGAAGAAAGCTGAAACCAGATGTATTATAATGCCATCGTCATAATTCTGGACTTGGGCTAACTGATCTTACTGAAAAACTAAGCTTATTAGCTTAGGTTAATATACCTCTTCCAGGACCCAAGCTAATTTATTTGTATGACTCTGCTGGGTTTGAGGTCACAGTCCCATATTCCACTATCAAGCAGAGAAGCACCTTGTATAGCTGCCCAATCAGCTCAGGGAGAAAGGATTATGATGGAAGGGTTAAACCTTCTCTGGGCCTTTCTTCCTTGCATTTACATACT
>NW_011112045.1:0-1089 GCF_000146605.3 Meleagris gallopavo
GCAGATCCCTCCGCCCTTCTAGTCACGGAACCGGGCCGAACCAGCCCGTAAACCATTGACAAATCCAAAGAGTGAGCACACAGTACAGATGAGCCATCTGACTTCTATACTGGCCATATGGGGGAATTATATGGGCTTTGCGCAGGTCTTATGATTGCTACTTGTTCTAGTTTCTGCACCATTCAGGGCTTTTTCTCTTGGCCCCCTAGGCATCTACACTGTCCAGTATTAGTGATCCAGCAAGGATGTGGAAGGCGTATAGTTTCATGTTTCACATGTTCTCTTAATATTGCCTGCACCGCCCAGATGTTCTCGGTCTGAACTCTCCCACTGTTGTCCGGAGAGTCAGACACCATAGTGTATCTGTTCCCAGTATATGCTCTGGGACTGGGGCAATAGGCACCTTATATTCCCGGGGTGGGAGATGCCTAACCCTCAACTTCAACCATGTCTGGCTTACAGGGATAGTCTGTCCCCCAAACCCATAAACCATCATCCTATCTACATGGAATTTAGATCACCATAAATAATTAAGGTTTTTACACCCCTGTCTACCAACACCACTCACTTGCTTTATGTTCTTCTGGGACCAAGAAATAGTCAATTCAGCATAAGGCCTCTGATTCTATCCGGGGACCGTAGGTACAGGGCGGCTGGCATCCCCCATCACACAAGTAACTGTGCAATCACCGATTCTTTTTCCTCATGTGGCTCTGACACAGTGTGCCAGGTCACTTGAGAAGGCTTTTTCCTTTTCTTAGTGTAAAGCAAACAAAGGCGATGACAGAGCCTTTATTTGAGATACAGGCACTATAGAACAAGATATCAAAGAAAGGAATTAACTCACTCCTCCCAGCAACAGTTTAGAAAAAAGGGTGAGCTGAGGAATGCAGCATTCTCCAGTTCGAACTCTGGTGCACTGGAAGAATTGGGGGAGAGATCCACGCAGACTGACTGCATATGCACTCATGGAAGCACCACTGAGATGGGGAGTAATACCGATGTTTAATAAGTATGAGGAGGGGTAGGTCTGCCCTCCATGGTAAGATACAGGCTGCAATTTGATCTTGAGTCAACGCCTACGCCTGT
>NW_011112045.1:2816-4485 GCF_000146605.3 Meleagris gallopavo
GCTGCCCAGGGAGGTTGTGGAGTCTCCTTCTCTGGAGACATTCAAGACTTGCCTGGACACCTACTTGTGCGACCTGGTGTAGGGAACCTGCTTTGGCAGGGGGGTTAGACTCGATGATCTCTGGAGGTCCCTTCCAACCCCTACGATTCTCTGATTCTGTAACTTCACAAGAAGCTTCTCTGAAGGGGCTAGATTGTTTGTAATGAAAGCACTGCCTAGAGCAGGATAGGTAGCACAGTTGAAGATTAATCTTAAGTAACGTATATGGTTCTTGTCATCCATGGTCAAAAAAGACAAGTAGATAGTATTAGGATATGTGCAAAGATGAGCTGCAAGAAAGATTGGTGGAATAGGAGATCTGGCAGAATAGTCTAAGTGAAGGTAAGCTGATCTCAGCAAGTGCTATGAAGCACTTGTCAGAATTACTAACAGAACAGAATTACTAAAGTAAACATGACAATAGAACATTATTAGCCTTAGAAATTGAATGATGGTGGGGGCTGTTAATTTTATACCATGATAAGGAAGTTTTATACAAAAATAGCAAAGAAGAAATGAGTGTTATTGTGTTCTTTGTGTTTGTAGTTTCTATGGAAATATTAACTGGGAAGCATTACTTTTGGAGTGACGTACGTATTTAATCATTCTTAGTAAATAGGCACATATTAATGTCCTGCCTGTAAATTTTAGAAAGTCAGATATAGTATGTGGGATCCCCATAGCAGCATAAGCAGTTAACCAATGTTTACGGGCGTCGTGACTGCATTCGCTTGTATGCACTGTGGCAAACATGTAAGAAAATAAGTATCTATTGTTACATGCGCATATTTTAGACAGCCAAATTAATCAAGATGAGTGACATCTGTTTGCCAGAATTGAAGAGGTGCCGTGCCATGGGGATTTGTCCCTATTTGAGACAAAGGGGCAATTGCCTGGCAGTCTGGGCATGTTAGAATAATGTTACGGGCTTGATCCACTATCAGTTGGAATTGTTTTTTTAATTGTTTTAATTGTTTTTCATCCTATTCTGATGAAAAAATTGATGGGAGAGTCGAGCTTGTTGAAATAACTGAGGGGTAGCAAATGCGACTGTGGCTTGATCAGCCTTATGGTTGCCCTCAGTTAGTGGACCAGGCAACGTAGTGTGCGCTCAAATATGCGTAATAAAATAAGGAAGAGTATCATGAGTGACATAATGCAAAACTCACTTGAGCTGTGCAAACAAGGCAGGGTTGTTAACTTCCTTAAGAAAAGATCCTTCAATCTGCTGAATGATACCTGCAACATACAAAGTCGGTTATTATATTAAGCTTTTGTTCTGCAAAAATTTGAAAAGCTCGAGCTACTGCACCAAGTTCTATGACTTGAGTTGACCTATCAACAATATACATGTCTGATCGCCACTGTAAAGCAGTCGTACACTAGACAACCACTGTTCTGTGTGTCTTGCCAGAGCCATCTGTAAATACAGTAACAGCATTAGGTATTGGAACACGTGAAAGTAAAACATTCATAGTAAGGGATAGATCACTCAAATTATGCAGTAACTGATGTTTGGGGGGATGAGTGAAGATTTCTCCAGTATAGTCAGCCATAGCAGTTCATAAAGCGAGAAGTGTCACGGCAAGCAATGTTGGGGGGCCAGAGTGGGCTGTGGCTGCAGGGCTGT
>NW_011112046.1:0-866 GCF_000146605.3 Meleagris gallopavo
GTGAAACACTGGCTGGATGGCCGGGCCCAAAGAGTTGTGGTCAGTGGACTTAAACCCAGCTGGCAGCCAGTCATGAGCGGTGTCCCCCACGGCTCAGTGCTGGGGCCGCTCCTATTTAACATCATTATCAATAATCTTGACGAGGGGATTGAGTTCATCCTCAGTAAGTTTGCAGGTGACACCAAGCTGGGAGGGAGTGTTGATCTGCCGGAGGGGAAAAAGGCACTGCAGAGGAACCTGGACAGATTGGCCAATGGGCTGAAGAAAACTGCATGAGTCTCAATAGGGCCAAGTGTAGGGTCCTGGAGGCTGGTCTCTTTTCACTGGTAACAGGACGAGGGGAAATGGCCTCAAGTTGTGCCAGGAGAATTTAGGTTGGATGTCAGGAAAAACGTCTATAAAGAGAGGGTGGTTAAGCACTGCAACTTAGAGAGAAGGAAGTGGTGTGGGACCACGGCAAGGCCTTGCACAAGTCCAGGGAGATGACATCAATTGCCCTCCTGTTGTCCATCAGTGCCAACACTGCATCACAGAAGGCACCAGGTGGATCAGGCACGGTCTGCCCTTGGTGCAGCCATGCCGGCTGTCCCAGATCACTTCTTCATCTCTCAGCTGCCTCAACACATCTTCTGCGATGATTTGCTCCGTGATCTCAAAGACCTTCGAGGTCGCTACGACTTGTGCACTGCGCAAGTGTAGCGTGGAAACTCCTTACTCTGAAGAGAAGCCAATGTAAATGTATTCTGGGAGAATTAAGCAGAATGTGACACAGCCAGCAGAGTTAAGAAATAGCTCTTTTGTTCATTATTGCACGAGCAGTCTGGAAAGCCACAGCTGGTGGCAGCAGTGGCTGTCCAGGTGTGGGA
>NW_011112047.1:0-7310 GCF_000146605.3 Meleagris gallopavo
CTTGGCTGGCTGCAGGGGCACGTCGGGCCGTACGGGGTTGCCCTTGGCTGGCTGCACGGGCACGTCGGGCATTACGGGGTTGCCCTTCGCTGGCTGCTGGGGCATGCTGGGGAGTGAGGAGTTGCCAGTCCGGTGGTATCATAATGGTTGGTGTCCTCATGGTCACTGCAAAGCACGAGCCAAGGAAAGGCAAGATGGCCCAGGGAGCCTGCAGCTGTGATGCTTTTGGGGGCTGGGAGAGTCCTGCTGAGGAGGGGCCAGATGGCACAGTGAGGACCATGAAGGGCAGAGTGCTGTGAAGGAGCACAAGAGGCACCTAGCATCTGTCTGCTGCTTGATGGCAGCATGGAGCGAGGCAGAGGCTGGTACTGTTGCCATGCTGGGGCTGCAGCAGGGCCTGGCAGGCTGTGAGCAGTGTGCTGTTGGGTTTGCTTGGGGGGTGTCTTCCTTGGGGTGCTTGGCTGGCCGGGGCCCCATGAGTGCCACTGCCAGTGTGCCTTCTGACTGCTGCTTGTAGGCTCCTCTCTGGCCCAGAATCTGTTCCCTGCCTAGACTGAGCAGCTGGACTGCTCTGCTGGGGGCTCTCATTCAGAGCCTCCTGCAGGGCAGGGGCAGAAGCAGCCATGTCTCTTCTTTTCTGGGCTGCTCTTTGCTTACAGAGTTCCAGCAGCTGTGGGTAGTCTCTCCTGAAGTATGAGCTGGAGTAGAGGAGTAACTGAAAAATGTAAAGGAGAAGAGCTAGCTGCTGTCACTATGGGGCTGAGGAGCGGGGCAGAGGCTGGCACTGTTGCCGCACTGGTGCTACAGCAGGGCCTAGCAGGCTGTGAGCAGTGTGCTTTTGGGCTGAAGTGATGTCTTCCTTGGAGTGCTTAGCTGACCGGGGCCCCATGGATGCTGCTGCCTGTGTGCCTTCTGGCTCTGCTGCCTGCAGGCTCCTCTCTGGCCTAGCATCTGTTCTCTGCCTAGGCTGAGTAGCTGGACTGTTCCTCTCGGGACTGTCATTCTCAGGGGCAGGGGCAGCCAAATCTCTCCTCCTCTAGGCTGCTCTTTGCTTGCAGTGTTCCAGCAGCTGTGGGTAGTCTCTCCTGAAGTATAAGCTGGAGTAGAGCAGTGACTGAAAAATGTAAAGAAAAGTTAGCTGCTGCCAGTGTGAGGCTGAAGGTCAGCCAGATATGGAAATAGCGCTTCTCATGGCTAAGGTCAAATTTGGATATTAACAAGGCTTATCAGTGCCTTCATTTCAGCTGGAATGGAATTGCATACTTCAGCACGTGTATGATGCTATGGATTGGTTCAAGCAGAACAGCAGTGTTGATGCCATCAGTGTTTGTTGTTGCTGCTAAGCAGTGTTGTACAGAGCCAAAGATATTCCCAGCAGAGGCTCTGAGGAGTTGGGTGGGAATAGAGTTAGGACAGCTGATTTAAATGGGCAAAGAGATATTCTATGCCATATGACATCAAATGGAAGGAGTCCTGAGGGGGGTATGAGTTAATCTGGCTCTCTTACGCTGTTCAGGAGCTATCTAGACTTGAGTCAGGGGTTGGTGAGCAGTTGCTTTTGCATCTCTTGTTGTATTTGTTCAGGTATAGATATAGATACAGATATGTACAGGCTACTATTATCCTTTTTCTTGTCTTTACCTGAGTAAATACTTTTTATCTCAGTCCAGAAGTTTTTTCCCCACTTCTCTCCCCCATCCCACTGGGAAGGGGGCAAGTGATCAAATGAGTGTGTTGCTGAGTCGAGCCACTTGCCAGGTTAAACCACACCTGTTGGTCAATTTAATCCTACAGATTAGGCTGACTGCAACAAAATATTTTGTGAATGTATAGTCACCGTTTGTGTGGGGAACAATATAAATACTTAATCTTCCTATGGGCAGGCAACGCTTCTTCCTTGGCTGGAAACTCAAGAAAGGAAGGAGATCTTTCAAAGTCCCATGGAACTCAGGTGAATCGGTAGAGTTTGAGCTGGTGAACAAAGCTCTCTCCCAGATGTTCCCGCAGATGCTTTCCTTTGCCAGAACTTCCACCATAAACATTTCTTCCTCGATTACAAGGCAGTTTCCTCCGTGACCCCACCAAATGCTCTTCACGTGGTCACTTTCCACCAGAACCCACAGTTTTTGTGGGAAGCTGAGCAATGAGAACACACTGACCAAGCAGTGCTTTCCTCAGATGAACTCTGAGGTAAACCTTTTGTTTCCTTCACACTGGGATATGATTCTGAACCCCTTTCTTCCATTACGGTTGTTCCTTCAGAATTGCCAGCTGGTGCTTGGTCCCATCCTCACTAAAAGCAGAGCCTGAAATCTCGACCAGTTCCTTTGGATAGATAGCAGAAGCTGTTTCAGCTGCAGATGGCTCATTTCCATTTCTTCTGTATGGTTTTGAACAAAGGTTGTGTGTGCATCCACTTGTGCAGCAAGCCAGTTGTCCACTGCCTGCTGGCAAGGGAAATCCACCGGTGCTGCCTGGGGGTTTCGGTGGGAGATGCTCAGGCATCACCATAGTGCCCTCCTGTCATCACAGGACATCATCATATGGTGACCAAAGCCAGGCTGGCTGGAGCCACCTGAGCCGATGTCACTGAGCTGCACTTGTTGCTGGTCCTGCCCAGACCCATGGCTGTTCAGAGTTGAGTCAAAAGGCAAATCTAGCTGTGTTGCAAGGAGATCACCCCTCACCTAGGGCTTGCTTCCCCTTCCCTGTGTGCTCACCGAGTATCTCCGTGCTGGCCTCCTAAGTGTCCTCTGGCTCTCCAGATGGGCTGGAAAATACTTTCCCAATCACTTACAGCAGAGGAGAATAGCCATTTCTTCCCAGTTTGTGGCCACCTCTTCCAATGCTCTGTGGTTTCCATCGCAGAGCTTGTGCAAGGGAGTAGCTGTGCATCCAGCCGATGCTCTGCAATGTCAGCAGTGGCAAAGAGGCTGCTTTCTAGGTCTAGCTTGAACAAAGATGCTAAATACAGGTGTACAACTCCTATTTGGTTCCTTTGCTTTTGGTTTGGTATTTGAGAAATAGAGAAAGCAGCCAACAAAATCAAAGATGTTCTCTAAGCCTTTTAAATCACAGCCCTGTATACAGGATCAAGTGCCTTCTCTGTAAAGGCACGGTTTGATCTAGAGGCGTTGTCTAGATGCAAGTTTGAAATTCCTGCTAAGTTTGAGGACAACACAAACATGGAGGAGCTATAGAGGTCCTCAAATGCAAAGAGGCCTTGCTGAGGTCTTTGCGCAACCTGGTTTAGTGGGGAGGTGTCTCAGCCTCCAGCAGGGGCGTTGGAATTGCATAGTCTTATATTTCCCTTCCACTTCAAACCATTGTGGAATTCTATGACCTATGATTTAATCTTGGTCATTAAGAGGACTGGGCAATCAGCAGCCACAACCAAAAGCATGTTCTGATTTTTGCCTGTGGGTCTGCCCCTGCTCAATGAACAGAGGGGGATCGGGAGGCTGGAGAGCAGCCCCAGGAAAGGAATGTAAGGGTTCTGATTGATGGCACACGTATCAGACTGAAGCTCTGCTCTAAAACAAATTTAGTTCAAAGATCGTATGGGAACTCGGAGCTGTCAAGGCTGAAGGCTCACTTCCAGTGGAAAGAAGGAGCAGTCACAGCAGAAGGGTCATTGAAGGGAAATCTCAGATTAACTTAATCATAAGTGTTATTACAAGTTCAACATAATTTATGCCAGAAGCATCCATTCTCCTGGAGAATACAGATTATGGTAATGTGCATCCATGGGAATAGAGTTACAGGAGTACAGGAGTGACAAACTGATAACAAACGATCTCCCAGAGTGGGGAAATATAACCTGAAGCCATGAAGATGATCATATGACTGGAGAACCTCCTCTACAAGGACAGTGTGAGAGACCTGGGGCTTTTCAGCCTGGAGAAGAGAAAGCTCCGAGGAGACTACATAGCAGCCTTCCAGTAAGTGAAAGGGGCCTACAGAAAAACTGTGGAGGGACTTTTCATAAGGGCATGTAGTGACAGGACAAGGGAAGTTGGTTTTAAACTGGGAGAGGATAGACTGAGACTAGGTGTTAGGAATAAATTTTGTACTGGGAGGATGGTGAGACACTGGAACAGGTTGCCCAGTGACATTGTGAATGCCCCCTCCCTGGAAGCATTTAAGTCCAGGCTGGATGGGGGGCTTTGAGCAATCTTGTCTAGAGGGAGGTGTCCCTGCCTATAGCAGGGGGTTGGAACTAAATGATCTTAAAGGTCCCTTCCAGCCCAAACCGTTCTATTATTCTGCGATTCAACCAAGTAAAGTGCAAGTTCTATCCCTTGGGTTGAGGTAATCCCATTTAGTGTCTTGGTTGATGAAAATTTCAGTGTGAGCCAGTACTGTGCTTGCAGCCAGGAAGGCCAATGGTGTCTTGGGTTCCATAAGAAGAGGGATGGCCAGTAGAGTGAGGGAGGGGATTGTCCCCTCTATTCTGTATTGTGAGGACCCAGCTGGAGTACTGCATCCAAGCCTGGGGGGCCCAGTGCCGGGAGAGTTTGTGGAGCTTTTGGAAAGGGTCCAGAAGAGGGACATGAAGATGAGGGCTGGAACACCTCTCCTATGAAGACAGGCTGAAGGGACTGGGCTTGTTCAGCCTAGAGAAGAGAAGATTGCTGGGAGAGCTCATTGCAGCCTTTTAGTATTTAAAAAGAGTTTATAAACATGTGGGAAGTCAACTTTTTACATGGGTAGATAGTGATAGGAGAAGAGGAAATGGTTTTAAACTAAAGGAAGGGAGATTTAGATTACATGTCAGGGGGAAGTTTTTTTCTGAGAGTGGTGAGGTGGTGGAATAGACTGCCCAGAGAGGCTGTGGATGCCCTGTACCTGGAGGTGTTCAAGGCCAGGTTGGATGGAGCCCTGAGCAACCTGATCTTATACTTGATTTAGCAGTTGGCAGCCCAGTGGCAGGAGGGTTGGAACTTGGTGTTCTTTGAGGTCCCTTCCAACCCAAGTTGTTCTATGATTCTGTTATATGCCTTGAGTAGCATTTTTGGCATTTGGGCTGTAGCTCTGTCTCTCCAGAGAGGATTGGTAGGTTTAAGAATAGACTTAGAGGAACATCACAAACATTTTGTAACAATGGTGGCATCAAAGTCCCCAGTTTGCAGAAATATGTCTTGCAATTATCTGCTCTCCCACTTTGGTAAATAACATTTTATTCAGTAGCTAATTTGACCTTGGGAAACCTGCAAAGATCATTTTCTGCTGTTGACAAAAGACTGAGACCTTCTATCTTGTTACTTAACAATCCCATAAATTGTTCAAATTTTACTTCAGATGAAGTACCTATTTCCATTACTTTAGTATATTCACTCACCTATTTCTTATCACCTGTTTCAGCCAGAGAAAATTTGAATTCAATGTATTAATATAGATAGATCTAGGAAAAACTTGAACACTGATCTTTCTATTGGTTTTTGAGTATGTGAAGAGTTTGTGAATTATTTTCTTTTGTAGAAAATTACAGTAAAAATTAAAACATAATCATAGTTAACACTTCCCCAAAAATGTGGTTTTTTGTTTTGTTTTGTTTTGTTTTTAAATAATGAAACAAAAACATTCTAGATAAGGTCAGGATATTTTTGTTTAGAAATGCTACTGTAGTCTTCTCACAGTAGAGCTCCTTATTGACAGTTCAGCTTCCTTTTCAAACAATATCTACTGTTAAGTCTCACTTCCCCCCTTTGGGAAAGTGTCTTAGTAGGAATTCCTTTTTATATGGTTTTGGAAAAAGAAGTGACCGGCATTTCTAGTGACAGGTGATAGTATTAGATAGTATTAGATAGTATTATAGATTGCAGTTGCCTGTGATACTAAAGATCAGTATTTTTAGATGGGAAAAAAATAAGAAGAAGGTATTTTTGATACAAAGAAAGAAATAATGCTAAAATATCCATCTAGTTGAAAACACAAGTTCCCGTGAGTAAACCAATATAATTGAGAAAAGTGCATTTATTTTTAAATAGAATTATTCATATTTTAAATTACTGGAATGCAAATCTATGAAAATTGTTTACCCTCCTTTTAGAGTGCAACAAAAGGTAACTTTTCCACCTGAAGTATTCCTCTTTGTTGAAGACATTTCCTAACAGGAACAGCTAGGATTTTTATTTTTCAGTGTTTTCTATTTTGCATCTTAGAAGTAGCTTTTTTTTTTTTCAGTCACAGACTACAATAAGTTACTTTCTCAGGATGGAAATTATATGTTTTAAGAAAATCATAAAAGTCAAACAATTTTATAGGGCTATGAAGATGGGGAGAGATCTAGAAAGAGGTCAGGATATGTGAGGGCCCTGTGTTTGCTCAGCGCAGAGCAGAGGAGCTGAGGGGAGGCCTGACGACGGCTGCAGCTCCACACAGGGAGCGGAGGGGCAGCGCTGAGCTCTGCTCTGTGTGACAGCGACAAGGCTCGAGGGAATGGCATGGAGCTGTGTCAGGAGAGGGCAGCTGGGGGTTGGGGACAGGGTCTGCACCAGAGGGCAGTGGGCATGGAACAGCCCGGCCAGGGCAGTGGGCACAGCCTTGAGCTGCGGAGTTCAAGGAATGTTTGAACAATACTCTCGGACACGGTTTGATTTTGTGTGGAGCCAGGAGTTGAACTAGATAATCCTTATGAATCCCTTTCAGCTCAGGATGTTCTATGATTTTAAGATTCTGTGGTTCTATGATCATTCACTTTCTCCCCACTGAGGCTCGCTTGTTGCCACAGGGCCTGTAACAGAGCTGGAGTAAGGGCATGAACATTGGAGAGGAGAATCATAAACCTTGCTGTTTCACAACAAGCGCTTTGATTCCCATTTACACACCCCCAACCGGGGAGCACTCTTGCTTGACAGGCTAAATTACATTTAAACACAGAATCTCAGCTTGGCTTCCTCTCCTCACTCAACTGATAAAGGCACAGAGTGCAAACAGTTTGATATACATCAGTTGAATCTATGCTAAAATCTTGCCTCAGCCATTGCCAAGCCTGAGAGGAACGTTAGTTTTCTCTGGGACAGACTTGGTTCATAGGCCAGGCCCGGGAGTGGAGCCAGCATGGACGAAGCCAAAGCAGGCCTAGTGTGCGGTTTGCCACATGTACTCAATTTTTACTGGGCTCTGCCTTCTTTTAGAGTATGTGCTTCAGTGACTCACCTTGTAAATCAGCTGTGCTCCTAAATTGCTTTCTGATGAAATCCATCTTTTTTTCAGGTTACCACACTACAGAGGCATATAGAGTGTCCTCTGTTAAATCTATGCTTCACTTGTGGACAAATCTTCCATGTTTCTTTCTTTTATGGCTT
>NW_011112048.1:0-912 GCF_000146605.3 Meleagris gallopavo
ATTCCTGTATTACAGAGAGAACAAAAGAACTTTACTTTCGCTCAAGGTTTCTTTTTTCTAAAATTCAGTCTACAAATTATATTATTGCTTATATCTATCAGGTCCACCATTGTCACACTGAATGTTAAGGGAATGATCTTGGATGTTTAGAGTTGTCTTCATTCTCTCTTATGGTCTCTGAGAAAAAAATATATCTCTAGGAGATAATTTTGAGTATTTTTTACTATAATATCAGTGGATAGTATGTAAAATAAAATGAAATGAGTTCACATAACAGTGATTAGAAAAAAAATTTACTTTGAATCTTCAAGAACACTTGGCTTCCTTTTGATATGAAGTGGCTCGGTTTCACAGGTTCTTACTTTGCAAAACAATGCCACACTACCTGCAAAAGAAAAGCAGGTGTGTTGGCTCAATTCTTCATATAAAAACAATTCTAGAAGGACATTTACCCAGAATTTTCAAGTCCCAATAATTTGTTCAGAACAGTAGCTGCAACTTTGACCCAGACCTTTGTGATTTTCTCTCTGGTTTCTAGGACAAGTGTTTCACTGAAGTTGTGAAAAGCCTGGGAATGAACAGATAATATATATTGTTGTTCAGGTTTGCAATGCTTTTTGAGTTTATTTAGAATGAGGCCTTTATGTATGATAGCAGATGATTTTTGTGACAGTTCTTCTCTCCTCACAAAATTCCCCTGGTAGACTCAGATTCAGACCTGTGCTATAAATGTAAATACATGCAGCTACCTCGAGACATGGAGGGACAGGAGGGACTCTTGAGAATAAAATAAGGATACCCACTGCATGCACTGCAATCAGTGACAACATGTTGGTCATATATATTCAACCAATGAAAGTAAATTTACATAAGTATACATAAAACCAAGCTCTTAACATAGTATCCTAGACA
>NW_011112049.1:0-747 GCF_000146605.3 Meleagris gallopavo
ACTTACTTTCAACAAACAGGAGAAAATGAAAGAGAAGTTGGTACTAGCCCTTAAAGTTAGCCCTAAACAGTTAAAAAGGCCAAAGAGTCACACTGCAGCAATATTTCTCTTAAAACAGCACTTTTCACCTGTCTCCTCTATATCTGCAAGCTTTCAGAGCTGATAAAACAAATGACTTGGAGTCACTTCCAGTACCTCCATGAGGTGAATCATACTAGCTCATGACACTGTGAATCTCTGTGATACTCTGTGACAGCTAGCTGATGCTGAACTTTGAGCAGCCCCAGTCTCGTGGTTGCAATAAAAGCCAGAATGTAAGCCAGAGAGGCAACAGAGTGTGGAAGAATACCAATCACATGGTCACCAGTAGTCTACAGCCATAATAACATATCAACTTTGTTTTACCATATGTTAGAATAGGAAAAATCGTATCCTGTAGGGTGTTTGCAATATAAAGATTAATAAAACAACAGGCAAAAATTTGAAGAGGGGTTCAGAAATCATACTGAGAACCAGGTAACAGGTTAAAAAGATAAAGGATGTTAATTATGTTGTACTTCTTTAATACATTTTTAAAAGTACTGTAAATGTTTTAAGCAGTGAAAACCACTAATATTGTTTAAACTTGATTCTACTGTTAAATCCCTAGAGAAAGAAAAAGAATTAACTTTTGTCAGCATTGGTTTTTGGTCTTCTTTTGTGAACTATTTCTTAATCATTTGTGAACGCTGGAAATTAAATATGCTG
>NW_011112050.1:0-771 GCF_000146605.3 Meleagris gallopavo
CAGCTGTAGTGGCAAGGATGGGGGCTCATCGCCAGTGCTGCAGGAGGATGCAGCTGGCCAGACCCTCCTCCCCCCTCATAGATCAGGCCACCCCCGTTTGGAGAAAAGCAAACCAAAACTGTCACCTTGTGCCTTTTGTTGAACATGAAAACAAAGATGTGAGTTTTGCACCGAGAAAGAAGAACTGAATCCAGACAAAGTGCTGCTGCAGCCTCCGGGGCTGAGGGATGTGACACTGACTGCCATCAGTGATGCTCCAGCCATGGTGGGGCCAGGCTGTGGCACCTCTACAGTGATGCAGGGACTACTGCAGTCTTGCTATTCTGCAGCTCACCTGAGGCAGTTTCAGCTTCTCTTTTTTTGGGGGGTGACCACTGAGCTGTTTCGGGTGTGCTGGAGCTTCCAGTTTTCGCATTATCATTCTGCAAGAGGAAAATGTGCATGAGTTTGCTGGGGGGAGCTGCTCAGGTGAGTGCCCTAATGAGATGTTTTTGAGCTGCGGGAGGCTCCTGCTGCTTCTGAATTCCTCTCCCATCCCTGCTTCGAGCTTGTGCTGGGCAGTAAGTTAGGGTATGTAAGTTTCCTATGGAAACCGTGTGTCCCCACAGGCATCACATTGCAGTCTGACACATCTTCCCTTGCTGCAGCTTTGCAGCCATGTTCAACAGGGAGGTGTTTTGGGCTGCAAATGCAGTGGAGGAAAAAGAGATGTGGATGCAATCAGGCTCTCCTCTCCTCTCCTCTCCTCTCCTCTCCTCTCCTCTCCTCTCC
>NW_011112050.1:2763-3155 GCF_000146605.3 Meleagris gallopavo
GCTGCTGGCTTGCAGTGCTGGATTGAAAAGACCACAAAGATCATCTAATCCAACCATCAACCCATCCCCACCGACCACATCCCTCAGTGCCACATCTCCATGGTGCTTGAACACTTCCAGGGATGGTGACATCCCGCCGCCCTGTGCAGCTGTGCCACTGCATCATCACTCTTTCTGAGAATGAATTGTTACTAATATCCGATCTGAACATCCACTGGTGCAACTTAGTTCCTGGGAACTTGGCTCTTGGTGATGAGTTGGGATGAGGGCATTGCTCATCATGGGAGGAGCTGAGGACTGGAAGGAGCTCAGGTTGTGTCTGCTGCATCGTTTGCTCCTGTGACACTGGAAGGGTTTGGTGACTTCTCCTGTGCACGGGAGCTGGTTAGGGC
>NW_011112051.1:0-725 GCF_000146605.3 Meleagris gallopavo
CAAAGACTTAAAAAACCCCTACTGCTCAGGATGCATTGCATTTGGAAAAAAAACTCTGTTCTGTTAGAGTAACTACATGATCACCATCTTGCAGAATGGAGAAAATTGGGATAAAAGTATCTAATCTTCCAGTTCAGTCATTTTATTCATATCATGGGGTTGTATCACACGTTTATAATAAAGCAAAGTATTTTCCTTAGGGAAACAATAATAACAATAAGTTAGAAGAGACAGAGAATTAAATCTGTTATGCTAGGCTTTGATTTACAAATTTCTATCCTTTGTTCTACACTGTGGAACATCAACTGGCTTTTTGTGAGCAGCAGCAGAAAAGTAAAAATAATTATTGCATTGAGTCTTTTTATGATTTTTTTTCTTGTTTGTTTGCTTCTTTTTAGAGTTTAATGACATTGATATAATTACTCAGTTGTCTCTGGAATGGGAAGTACCTGTATGCATTGCAGGATTCATTTCAGGTATCAAGTTGAGTGAAGGTTTTAGGACTGGATGGTGACTCCCCTCTTGGAGATCTTTTGAAGAGACGTAACATAAAGACAGAGAATTAGAGGCTAAATTCTGTTTTATCTTCTGGCACACCTTCCTAGCATGCTATGTGGGCAGAGTACTGGACATAACACTTATTCCTGAGTGAAATCCTTCAGACTGATGAAGCTGTACAGTGACTGAATACGTAACTAGGAGGAAAAATCTTCAGGAAGGCCACT
>NW_011112052.1:0-918 GCF_000146605.3 Meleagris gallopavo
CAGAAAAGCCAAATGCAACACATCCCTGTGCCATGCTCATTGAAAAAGTGATGAAATATTAATCTCTCAGGCTCCACATGCAAAACGTAACAGAAAAGGAAGTCAGAATAAGAAAAAAGAGCACAGCAGGGGTTCTGTATATTAGCATCTACAAGCCACATTTAAAGGCTAAAGCAAAATGCAGCAACCCTTGCCCCACATGTTTGTAATTTTAAAACTCTTGTCATAGCTAAGTAATAGCATGGCCACAGCAGGATGCACCAAAATTAAAGGTAAAAGCTCTCCTAAGGGGTGAAGAGAAGAGGTAATGGTGCCAGAACAGTCACAGAAAAAGCCATTTATCTTGAGAGTGAGAGAGAGATCAAGGCAGAAGGACTAGATTAATTACAAAGATTCATTTAGTACTATTATCTTTTTCCTTTGTGACATCTGAAAGCCTTTGACTATTATCTATTGTAGAAATTTGCTCTGATGTAGGCATTTGGTCATTTATACGTGCACTGATTCTTGCTGACACAGAAACAAGCAGTGTTCTGCAAGTGACACCAGTCTCCCCAGCTCAAAGGCTGTCTTGAATGAAATACTTCAGGAATTTATGAAGTGTTCCCCAATAACAAATACACAGACACATGAAAAAAAGAAGTTTGTCAAAATGTTTTCATATGACAAAAATGTTTATGTTTAAGTTTCCTGATGTTTCAGATTTTGGTCTTGTGGCAAACGAAAATGAGGGGTAAAATAATAACTTGCATCTCAATTATCCCATCCAAATGTGCTCGGATGCAAAATATTACAACATCAGGTAAGCATCAGTCTCACTTTGATTTCACCAATTATGCAGTCTAGCAATTGCACCACCTTGGACCTAGAATGTCAGCAAAAGCCCAGAAAACACCTGCACAGAATGCCCTTAGTTTC
>NW_011112053.1:0-997 GCF_000146605.3 Meleagris gallopavo
AGTAATAGCAGCCTGAAGTTCTGCCAGGGGAGGTTTAGATTGGATATTGAGAAGAATTTCTTCATGAATTTCTTGGAGTACTAGAATGGGCTGCCAAGGAAATGGTAGAGTCCCCATCACTGGAGGTATTAAGAGACATGGGGTCCTGGCACTACAAGATGTGGTTTAATGATGTAAATTGGTTATGTCGCATTGATGGTTGGACTTGATGGTCCCAAAAGTGTTTTTCAATCTAAATGATTCTATGATTTTGTGGTTCCTCATAATAGGAATTCAGGTGTAAACAGTAAAAAAATGTATATGTAGCAGTTAGAAAAGTTATTGTCTACAGAAGGAATAGCTAAGTTTCTTACCTTCATGTTAAGAATGGGATACTTTTTTTACCAGCTTTTTTTACTTTCTCAGCCTTGTGACTACACAAAGATGATGTCATTCTCTCTAGGCTAACAAAGTAAAGTAAAGTAAAGTTTCATCTGATTTAGTATCTCAAATAATATGATTACTGGATTTTCTGTATTTTTCATAAATTATAAAACTAGCTATTAAAAGTTGTTCTTTTTTGTTCCAATAGTTTTGGAGAAATGTTCTAGATGATTAGAAATTCAAACAAACACTGTATGATGCAGAAGCTCTGAAATGCTAAACTTGAACATAATGAACTTTCATGGTACTGCTTGTGAAGAACAATGGCGTTTGAAGTACAGGTTGCTAAACTACATAGCTTCTTTGATTGGGTTTAATAAGTAGCTGCAAGTTGGAACAAAATGTTACTTAAGCGCATTTAGAAGATTCCTACTAATTATCTGGGATAAACATTTTTGTGGTATTATATTGTATTTGCTGATCTAATGTAAGAAATATTGCGGGGTGACTGATGTGCAGCAGAATTTCTTGTATTTTTTAACCATGCTTAAGCAAAATAATCAGTTTTTTATATATCCCTTCTGTGTAGTATTTTACTTACTTGATAGGGGAAGAAAATTCATCTGTAACTACA
>NW_011112054.1:0-604 GCF_000146605.3 Meleagris gallopavo
AAAAAAAAAAAAAAAAAGACAGCCAATCCCAGTTGCATTTCAACTATCCTGGTTCAACATATTGCCATATTTAAACTGAAGAGAAAGCCAAACTGGATTCCAGAAGCAATTAGTAAGAGGGACATGGCTGAATAACTCAGGGGGATGTTGGAACTCCATCTGCAGGAGGAACTGCCGAAGTAGCATCCCTTACTTGTGTTCTCCAAACCAGTGCCAAGCTTTGAGTATCACCGTGTTCAGAACAGCAAATGCCACTGCAGTTCAGGAGGTGGTGAGCCCATGGAGCCAGAGGGTATCTTCCTGAAACAACATGGCTATGGATTGCTTAGAGTTGACAAGAAAAAAACAGAAACATTTCAGACATGCACAAGTATACAAGTCTCTTGAGAATGGGGTAGTTTGCCCTTAAAGGTACTTATTTGTAGGACAATATTTGTTTGAGAAAACTCTTGAATCGACTAAATAATTTACAAAGCAAAAACTTCTCTTTTACTGAATGTTTCATCACAGGAAAGTCACAGTCTCCTCACCTTATCACAGAGCTCCACTGCAGTCACAGCCACAGGGCTGTTAGATAGCTCACTCCCGTGATACACTATAATGG
>NW_011112055.1:0-581 GCF_000146605.3 Meleagris gallopavo
GGGAAGGTTCAACCTCTACTGCCACACCACCAACATCTGCCTCTGACATCACGGGCCAACATAATAAAATAGGAGGCATTACTTTCAGAGAACACTTCATACATTATCAGTAGCATCAGCCACAGTGTGAAATTTTTAACTTTAATTCTTTGCTGCAAGGAATCTGATATTATCTATGCATGAGCTACCTCATACAGTCAGCCCGTGAAGCTTGTGGAGGAGTGCAAGGAACCCCCAACCCCAGAACTCTGCAAAGAGAGAAAAGTAGAACAAATTTCCTAATGCTGAAATCAGGTACTTGAAATACATCTGGGGAGCCACTTCTCTAGGTGATTCCAATAAAACATAATTAAAAGTGATTGTGTCCTACATGGCATAAAATGCATAAATGACTATGGCTTTATAAAGCCATTATTCAGCAAATGTGAGATTCTGTTTTTTTGTTGTTGTTGTTGTTTTGTTTTGTTATTGCTTCTAGTTAGACAGAAACATACTTTTGCATGAGTATAGACACTCTAAGTATAATTATTTGAAAAATAAATGATGAACATTTCCTGTGGACCTCAGATGGAAAACTTCAA
>NW_011112056.1:0-573 GCF_000146605.3 Meleagris gallopavo
ATAGGATCGTTGTGCACTACGTCATCGATTTCCAGGACATTTCCATCCCCTCAACTTTGAAATAAGAGCCCACCACTATGCTCTACTGCCATTCTTCTACTTGCATCCCATCCAGCCAACTCCACCAGCAGGACATTTCTTCAGTTATGGCAAGATAGGGAGAACAGAGACAGCATAACAGAGAAGCATGAAATGGAGCTAAGCACAGCTACAACAACTATCACAAGAATTACAGTACTATTACATAATTTTAGTATTAATATTAGTATTTTTTAATATCATCTTCTCTTAAAATTATATTGTTATGCTGGTAGTAGCAATGAGTGACACATCACTATCAATAAATAGCAAAAATCTGCACCCATAACTATTTCATTAACAGGGGCAATGCAGCAGCCCAACATACAATTGCATTTCACACAAGAACTATTTGTAAGACACATATGGAGGAAATTTATTCTATACAATGCAAGATAATCAAATAAATGGGATATCAGGCATAAAATTAAGGCTTCAAGTCTTGTTTAGTTCTTCCAAACAGAACTTGATTTTTTTTTTCTTTTTTGTTTTTCC
>NW_011112057.1:0-2682 GCF_000146605.3 Meleagris gallopavo
AAAAAAAAACCTGTCAATACTTTTGCAACAGCATTGGCTAGTAGTGTTTTATTATCCATGTATTCCTTAAGATCTGTCTGCTTTTAGCTTTTCTCTTGCCAAATATTTTGCAAGCAGGGACTATTTTTCTTTGTTCTGTGCTTGTAAAGTATCTGCTGAAGTAGGGTTCTTATGTAATTAAAGTTTACACGTCTGTCAGTAAAAGAAATAATAATGAACTTCTGATGACTGAAAAGATTGTTCACATCATATTTTTCCCTTCCATTAAAATTGGGGTAAAATTGATATTTTATTCACAGTCATGGACACACAGTATGACCACTGAAATTGTGAGGATATGTATATATAAATATATGAGAATATAGTTATAAATACTCAATTTGTTCATGTTAAAGTTTCAAAAAGAAGTTAAAGCCAAGTACTGAATCCAAAGAAAAAGAAATCACTGACTGAAATATTGTGTGTTTGAAATTATTGCTTGGAGATCTGATTAGTGTGTAAACTAGGGAAAACAGTGACCTTCTTTGGTATTTCAGTCTTTTTGCTCGGCATCAGAGTATGTCTGTCTTGTAGTAGTAGGCGTTAGCGAGTCATCGGGATGTGACGCGCTAGGACCTCCCCTGCTCTGTAGGCGATAACGAGGTATCGAGATGTGACGCGATAGGACCTCTGTTACATAAATCATGACGCACGCTTAAGGGGCGTAGACAAAGCACGTAGGATATATAAATCGCTATTTAGTTGCAATAAAAGGCATTTGCTACATCCTCATATTGGTGTCTGCGTCGCAATGGCCCTAGCGAGGGGAGATCGCTAGCCTCCAGCGGACTGGATCTCGAGAACAAGTGGTGCCTCATGTGAGGATCGTCAGCCCGTCGCCCCCCTGATGTCCCCCGAGGTCTAGTGTGTGACCTGAGGTCTGATGTGTGACCTGATCCTGCGCAGGATGGAATCGGTTGTTAAGGTATTGTTGCAGTTGGGTAAGGACTACGGTGGCAAGGTTACGCCTTCTAAGAAAGAATTGGCTGCCGTAGTGTCCCACTTGGAGTGGGAGGGGGTGTGTGAGGATATTTTGAATCCCCAGAAGTGGGATGTGATTACTTTGCTGCTTGTGCAGCATACGATGAGCACCCAATTGGGTGCAGAACTCAAGACATGGGGCTTGGTGGTATGGATATTAAAAACAGCAAAGGAGGAGGGAGAAACGACGGGGGCTGCTTGACAGCTTCTCAGGCTTGCCCCGCTGGCAGGGGGAGCAGGAGGCGTGGCTATAGCAACCAGTGGAGACGAGAGGGGTCTGGGTGAGAATCAACAGACTGTTAACGCTCTTCAGAATGATGTGCAGGTGGGGAAGGGAGAGAAGGTGGGAGGCGATATACCCCGTAGGTGTTCGAGTGATGACGTGCCCGGTGGAGGGAGACAAGATGGCGACTGCGTTTGACTGACGCCATCTGCCCCGGCCGCGCCTGATGAAGGGGGATGAGATGGCGACAACCCACCGCCGTATCCGGACCCATCAATTTGACCACAACGGCCACAATATCCTTTTAAGGAAATGAGAGAATGTGCAACCAATCAGGAGTCTCCTCAGTAGATAACATAGATAACATCTTATCAGTCAAGGACTGAGCCAAGGGGGGCAGGGAAGGGAGGTGAAGCGCTGACGCCTTATCAGGCTAACACGGAGCTGAGGGAAGAGGACAGTGAGGGGGACGGTGAAGCAGCTTTATCTTGGGGAACTAAGAGGGGCACATTAACAGACTGGGGAAAGGTCAGATCTGGCGTGATAGATGAAGGAAGATCTCTGGAAGTTTTCCCGGTTATTGTAAGCAGTGGAGGAAACCCTGAGTGGGTACCTCTAGATCCAAAGGGCATTACCTGCCTGCTAGACTGCATGGAGAAGCGAGGCTTGAATTCACCTCTCACCCTGAACACCTTAGAGGCCATGACATCTATAGGTCCCCTTCTCCCTCACGACATAACAAATTTGATGTGCATGGTGCTGTTGCCAGTACAGTATACATTATGGTCCTCAGAGTGGGTGGCAGGATTGCGAGTGGCTGTAGGGGCAGTGGAATCGAGTCCCAACCACCCATTACATGGGTCCTCATTAATGCGCTTGGTGGGAATGGTCAGGGGAATGCAAACCCACCAGGGACAAGCAGCTAGGCTTAGGCCAAGGGAGCTTATAGCAGCTACAGACTCGATGATTCAAGCATTTAAGAGAGTAGCCAAGGGTGTGCAGTCTATGGATCCCTGGACCAAAGTGACCCAGGGGCCAACAGAATCATTCTCTGCCTTTGCGGACAGACTCCTGAAGGCCATACAGGGGTCAGAACTCCCAAAATTGGCCCAAGGTCCAGTTATTATGGATTGTCTCCGGCAACAAAGCCAGCCAGAGGTCAGGGAACTTCTCCGCACTGCTCCACAGCTTGGTACGCCTGGGGAGATGATCAAATATATTCTGGATAAGCAAAAGACAACATCTCTGACTAATGAAGGGTTAGCGGCGGCTATCGTCGCTGCAGTTGGATCACGACAGCCCCAGGGACTGTGCGATGGGTGTGGCCAAGCGGGCCACATTAAAGAACGGGAGAAGGAGCCGCTTCTGAAGACCTCACTCACTGAAGGGAAGGTGTCCATGATAGCGCCGGTTAAGAATGTAACGCTTTTGCTCTTGCT
>NW_011112058.1:0-794 GCF_000146605.3 Meleagris gallopavo
GAGAAGCGCAGGCGAGAAGCGCAGGCAGAGAAGCGCAAGCGAAGCAGCGCAGGCAGAGAAGCGCAAGCGAAGCAGCGCAGGCAAAGAAGAGAGCATCAGGTGACCTTGCCGGGAGTTATATCTCCTCGCTGACCGCAAAGCCCCCTGGGGAAACGTAGCTGCTCTTCTCCTCTGGACAGGCACCCGGAACTTGAGCATCAGCAGTCAAACCCCCAGTGCATTGCATGATGTTATGATGTGGAATACCGATAATGAAAAATCATGAAACCATGACACTTGCAAATTTGGAAAAGAAAAAAATGCTTGATTTGGCATTGATGATAGCGCATAGAAAATACAGTGTGTTTGAGGAGTGAGCCTAAGACGTCCAGTGTGAATCACAGGATATGTTGTAATAAAGCTACATAGAATGGAAGATATCTCCTCCCGTGGAATTTTGTGCCCATTAGCACAGTAAAGAGCAACAGAAAGAGGAGACAGCAAAATTGTAGCTGTGGAGTTTCCAAATGGAGGGACTGCTTATTCCCTAGGATAGAAGGAAGCTGTATTAGTAGGAGCTTCACATGGATGTAAAAATCTGTCTTTATACTTCTCTTCATAGGAATAGGGCCTTGGTTTAGAAATAGCTAAAGAAATACATTGGTTTTACTACTGCATCCACACTGGTCTTTGTAAATGCGGGGTTTTTCTACACTGTTTCAGAAATCACTGTCCACAAAATGAATAGTAGTATTTTCTATTCTTTTTGTGGTAAAACGCTACTCGTGATTTCTGTATTCTTAATGTTTAGTACA
>NW_011112059.1:0-610 GCF_000146605.3 Meleagris gallopavo
TGTAGAAATGGTAAATTCTCTCTACTCCCTCCTACAAAGGATAACAAGAATAACAATCTGGTTAATTTAAGTAGTAAATGCAACAATTTCCTAAACTAGTATCTCATGATTGACAGATCGCAAATTGGTATTTAAGTAGCATTCAATCTGTAGCAGTTTATTACTGATGAGAAATCAGTTAAATATAGGTGAAAACATCAAAGAAAATAAATGGGCAGTTAAGGTATTATTTTCCAATGATGATAAGAAATGTATTATTAAATTTCCTGTAACATGACATGTAAAGAAATTGATGTTCCTGGGTTTTGGTTTTCTATGCTGTCCAGCAAATTGTGCAAGCATGATACTATGGTAAATGGAACAAAAGATCTGAATACAATTTTTTCTTATCTGCTTTGGGCAATATACATTTCCCAGGAGGACTGGAAAAGCAAAAGATGGCTTAGCAATGTCTGTCTCCTTCTCTTTCTCTCAGTAAATACTTTGGAGTAGAGGGAAATTACTTACACTTCCATCTCAGAATTAAGCAGGAACACAAAAGTGATATTAAAGAATAAAAGAAAGCAACTGATCTTTTGAAAATAGCAATCTATGAGTGCCTAATCCTTAA
>NW_011112060.1:0-649 GCF_000146605.3 Meleagris gallopavo
ATGGGAAACTTAATTTTTATTGGATGCAGTTTAATTTGAATAAGCAATAACTGATTTACGGCATTAAAGCACTTATACATTATTTAATTAAAAAAAAAAAGTAATTGGATCATAATTTCCCTTATTTTGTTTTCTCAACAAATGCTAGCAAACATAGCAAACAAAAGGAGAGGAAGCTTTGCAGAATATCCTAAGATCTTAAGTATTCATTCTGGGCTAAAGAATTAGGAAGTGGTAAAACCAAAACTTGTATTTCTCAAAACACGACATAATAGAAATCATATGTTAACAGTGTCATTCTTCCAACTGACACAGAGTGCCGGAAAAAATGCACTGTCCTCTTTTACTCCTACTGGGAAAAAAAAACGTGAGAGTAAGTGTCCTATCTAATTAGATGCGATTTCATTTAGTAGTGAGGTAAAGGCTAAGGGTAGTTTATATCCCATACAAATCCTATCCCTGCTTCACACTGCAGCATGAGCAGTGCAAGGAGGGTGGGAACGTGCAGGGAAGGAGGAGTGGAGCCTTTGAAAAAGAGCAAATATGATATCTTTGAGGAGGGATAAAGCAAAGAGTTGCTGTTGGCTGAGGCTGGAAGGGAGTGATGGAGTGCAAAGCCCTTGCCCAAGCAGAGCCACCTGGAACAGGC